>NC_134413.1:13967116-14267116 GCF_038048845.1 Mixophyes fleayi
ACAAATAAACAGATCATTAAACGGAGAGTCCCCTGGACTGACCATCTAAATGGCTTAATGGACAAACCAATTGAATACATGGGAAATGGTTTTAAATATTTCCCACCTTTCTGATTGGCTTGTCCAGACAGACTGTCCATCCACAGCCCCAGAGGAGCCAAATTATGGGCGGGGTAAAGTGACTGCTTGGACCAATAGCTATCTACTGGTTTCAGTGGTCTCTGCAACTCCCCCGAACTTGCCATTTTTGCAGTTTTTTTGTCCCCTGCAGGTTTGGGTGGGTTTAAAGCACAGTCAGCACCAGACCTCTTTAGTTCAAGAACAGGAATTCAGAAAATATGTTTTAATTTTTCAATAATTTTTTGAATGGGGTGCAAGTGTGCGTGTATTTTGTTGATTAAAATGTATTTATAGAAAGAAACAAAATAATAATAAAAAATGATCAGTATAACCCACCCTTCCACCACAATAGAACAATATAACGGCATTAATTACCGGCTCTTGTAAAACACTGTACGGCCAAGGTGCAGAGTGGGGTAGCTGGGGTGAGCAGTAAGGTCACAATTTTTGCTGAGGATCAGCAACAGAGGATTGGGAAAAGGGAGCCTGAGAAGTATAGGGAAGGAGACTGTAGTGACTCTATAACATCACTAAAGCACTGCTGAAGGGCGTGGCCACACCATGATGGGGGCGTGGTCTAGTCTCCTGGGACGTGTCTGGCTCCTCTTTTCTGGTCACTGGAATTGTTGGTTCCTGAAAATACTGTTACTCGATATTAACGAAACACACAATAAAAATTCCTCTTTTTCTGCACATTGAAGAAACCTCTTACCCTCCCGGGGTATATTTACTAAACTGCGGGTTTGAAAAAAAGTGGAGATGTTGCCTATAGCACCAATCAGATTCTAGCTGTCATTTTGTAGAATGTACTAAATAAATGATAACTAGAATCTGATTGGTTGCTGTAGGCAACATCTCCACTTTTTCAAACCCGCAGTTTAGTAAATATACCCACTAGTCTTATGTTTGGGGCTTTATAAGTTAATATGTATTTAGGCAAAAAAACACCTCATGTTATAATTTTGTATTGTTGCCATGATGGAGATTGTAATATTCCGAGTCTTCTATACCTGAAGTATTCGGTACTCACCATACACCATAGTCAGCATGGATGCGGCACCTCTGACACATGGTAAGTAATGCTTATAAGTAGATATATGGGAGGTTTCCTCTAGAATGCTCTATGACCGTACGGTCTACTTAGCTCTGTTAGAAGAATAAAGAGAAATAAGTTGTAAAATATTTTAGCGACATCGGTGGTGAAGACACTTGTGGTTTTTCTGACAACACAACTTCCTTCTTCGTCTACATCTTGTCCTGTTCTTCTCAGATTACACAGTGTGGTTCAGAGGAAAGAGAGAGACAACTTGGTGCTGGGGCACAACCCATGTGCACTGTAAATTCTCAGTTTGCATGTTCTGTGGTCCACATTATGTACTATAGTCAGGACCACCAAGAGAGTGACTCGGGACACCATCAGTGCTGTCACGCTGGCTAACCCAGGAGTGTCATTATCATCATTATTCGCTATTTTATATAGCGCCACTAATTCCGCAGCGCTGTACAGAGAACTCACATCAGTCCCTGCCCCATTGGGCTTACAGTCTAAATTCCCTAACATACACACACACACACACACACACACACACACACTAAGGTCAATTAATAGCAGCCAATTAACCTACCAGTATGTTTCTGGAGTGTGGGAGGAAACCAGAGCACCAGGAGGAAACCCACGCAAACACGGGGAGAACATACAAACTCCACACTGATAAGGCCATGGTTGGGAATCTAACTCATGACCCCAGTGCTGTGAGGCAGTCTGTCCAGGGGCTAGTTATTTCTGTATTTAGATTTGACCAGTTAGCATGATTTCAGGAAGACCCCCAAAGTAGAGTAATGCTACCACGTAAAATAATAATAATACATATATACACCACCTTACCTTGTGTCCTGTCTACAGTATCATACCCCACACATTGCCACGTGTTCCACTAACAACCCCATATTATACACCAGGCAACAACCAAATGAGGCCTAGTGGACCAAAATACCGGTAAGTACATCGTAAGACTTTCTAGAACAGAGGACAAGCATGAGATATAGGCAGTTTTCCATGGATTTAGGTGATGTTAATTTATGGTCTTTAAGAGTATGAATATTTTCCATTTATTGTAAGAATGTTTGAACCATTCCCTCTTTGACACTTTGGGGGGATTCAATTGCCCGCGTTACGAGTAAAAGTAACGCGGCTTGCGCATTACTACAGTTATTACGGTAATAATGCGCTTTATTACCATTATTACGGTAGTTTCAATCCCTGAACTGCGAGCAGACAGCCAGGTTAAAACTACCGTAATAACGGTAAAAGTTTTAACGCCGCGGAAATTCAAGGGGAATTGAAATCCCCACTGTGATTTCAAACATTTTCAAATCTTTATTTTATCATAAAATGTGACTGTTTTAATGTAACAACTACAGAAAATGCTGATTTTTTCCCCCCTATGTCTTCAAAGTTTCTGTTGTCTCTCAATCAAACACACAGGGGGTCACCTATAGCTGGATGGAAAGATTTTCATAATTTAAATATGGTTTTCTGTACTGTGCATGCATAAGAAAACTGTGTATCCCTGCGGAAATCATATTAATTATCTTGATTTGGGCAAAACCAACTCTAACCTCCCAGCCGGTATTTTTTATTTTAAAAAATATATTTTTTTTTAAATCTACCAAGTAGACAAGAAAAAACCCGTAAAATGTAAAGAAAATGAACATTTTTATGCTTGCGCTAGAGAGTGCTGCTCTGTGCAAGTGCCTAAATTGTCCGCATAGTAAGTAACTAGGAGAAGAGGATAACAGGGTTTATCTGGTTAAATATTAATCAGATTTGGTAGAAATAATACATCAAGAGGGTTGTAAAAGATATTGTACGTGGCCTGTGCCACGTGAACCATCACGATCATAATCCACTTTTATGGTACATTATAGAATCCTTTGCACAGTAAATATTTTACACAAGCTGCCTGGAACAGGTGGGATTCTGCTTCCATAATACACAATATTTGGTACCCTATCTATATTATAATTCTATGGGGGGGAGGTAATCAATTGACCGCAAGATTTTATTTAAGACCGCGGTAAGTCATTTTAACGCTGTTTTTTTTTTATCATTTAACTTTACCCGCGACTCAATTTCATTTTTAGCGCTCCGGTTATTTTAATCGAACAGTCCTCTCGCGTTCCAGTAGAAGGTCTATTGAAAGTATAGGGAGGGCGAGAGGCAGCCGTGTTAAAAGCTATTCAATTGTTTTTTAACGCAGCGTTAAACATGCAAATATGCTGTTTTATCTCGCACCTCCTTGGGGTGTGATAAAAATAAAAAACCTCTGAAAACTATTTGAAATCATGTAATAATGAGAAAAAAAGATAAACTATGTTTAGCAGTAATGCGCAACATGTAAAAGTTGATTTTCTTGTGAAAAAATAATGAATTGAAAAAAACATTAAAAAAAAATCAAAAAAAAAAAATCACTAATTAAATATATTTATGTATGTTTTGGTACAAATATGTTTGCACTAATGTGTTTTGACATGGTATAGATGATTCTATAGTAAAAAATAATTAAATAAAAAAATATGCTAAAGAAAGTACAGTAATGTAGATATTATCAACTAGAATGGTCGTGTAATGCAATCTAATGTATGAAAATGTATGCCAGTCCTTTTTTTTGTGTTATATATGACTGCGTTAAAATTCCCCTTCACTCCCCTAAAAACTTGCAAACACAATGATTAATGGGTAGATGAAATTTAGAAAACTCCAACCATCCCCCCCATTAAATCAACAGCACCCACATTTAATAATAAGGCCTCTCTCCAGCCCCAACATTAAAGTAATAGTATTCACATTTAATAAATGGATCTATTTCCCTCCAACCAACCCCAACATTAAATTAATAGTATCCCCATTTAATGAATAAACCTATTACCCTCCCTCCAAACAGCCCCAGCAATAAATTAATAGCATTTACGTTTAATACAACCATTTCCCACAACCATTCCCGGTATTAAATAATGAATATTCACATTTAATAGATAGCCCTCCTCCCCACACTCAGGCCCAGATTCAATTAAAGACCCAAACCACTCAGCATTAAATTAAAAGTCCCGTCACCCCATCTTAATTTAATAGAGGATAAGTGGGAGTAGAAAATAGGGACTTTGGTGCAAAACATACATATTAATGGAAAGCCAGGGGAAGTAAGCAGGTAACACAAACTGAATAACCCAGGATGAGCCATGACCAGTCAGACTAATCAAATAAAGACAATAGTAATGTGCACTGAGGACTGACAAGAATCACAACATGACTAAGCAGGTAGAGAAAATATAGTACAATATATTAATAGAAATTAAGAGTTGATGAGGCTATAACAGTGGCTATACATACACTGACATTAGTACCGTACAGATTGTCTCTAAACACATTGGGCCTGATTCATTAAGGAAAGTAAAGCAAAAACATGAGTAACTTTGAACCTGGGCAAAACCATGTATTGGAGGGGAGGTAAATTTAAAATGTCATGGCAGATTTATATTTGGGGTAGGGCATGTCCTAGATCAACTTTTAATGTCAGTGTAAAAATAAGCTCAGTATTTGTGTGCTGTATGAAAAAACAGACAGTATTTAACTTATGTGCAAAATAAAAAAACCGAATTTGTACCCCTTGTAACATGGTTTTGTCGAGGAGAAAACATACTCATTTTTTTGCCTTACTTTCCTTAATGATTCAGGCCCATTGACCTTAGATGGAGATATATATGAACTTGGCCTTATCTGTGAGGAGTTTGTATGTTCTCCCTGTGTTTGCGTGGGTTTCCTCCAGGTGCTCTGGTTTCCTCCCACACTCCAAAAACATACTGGTAGGTTAATTGGCCGCTATCAAATTGACCCTAGTCTGTGTCTGTGTGTGTGTGTATGTTAGGGAATTTAGACTGTAAGCCCCCAATGGGGCAGGGACGGATGTGAATGAGTTCTCTGTACAGCGCTGCAGAATTAGTGGCGCTATATAAATAAATGATGATGTGAGGGATACCAGGAACTAGGGGTACAAGTGTGAGTGATACCAGGAACTGGGGGCACAAGTGTGAGGGATACCAGGAACTGGGAACACTAGTGTGAGTGATAGCAGGAACTGGGGACACAAGTGTGAGTGATACTGGGAACTGGGGACACTAGTGTGAGGGATACCAGGAACTGGGGGCTCAAGTGTGAGTGATACCAGGAACTGGGGGCACAAGTGTGAGGGATACCAGGAACTGGGGACACTAGTGTGAGTGATAGCAGGAACTGGGGACACAAGTGTGAGGGATACTGGGAACTGGGGACACTAGTGTGAGGGATACCAGGAACTGGGGGCACAAGTGTGAGTGATACCAGGAACTGGGGGCACAAGTGTGAGGGATACCAGGAACTGGGGACACTAGTGTGAGTGATAGCAGGAACTGGGGACACTAATGTGAGTGATAGCAGGAACTGGGGACACAAGTGTGAGGGATACTGGGAACTGGGGACACTAGTGTGAGGGATACCAGGAACTGGGGGCACAACTATGTGGAATAAAACTGTGGGGCACAACTATGTGGCATAGTATGAACTAGGGGCACTATTGTGTGGCATAAAATAAACGTTTATTTCTTGGTCCCATTACTAGTAATAGTATAAAGATATTAGCATGATAAAATAAGAAATAATTAAATTATATATATATATATATATATATATATATATATATACACACACACAATGGTCAAAGAGGACATGTAGTAGTGGCAGTATGGAAAATGTAAGCGAATGGAATTTGATAGTTTTACGATCAAAACAGTAAAATAAGTGGCAATTGTAGACCAGCAGACTTCAACCACTATATATCTATATCTCGCTATCTATCTATATATATATATATATATATATATATATATATATATATATATATTTATACAAACTAGCACACCTGGGCTTGAAAAGATTTTTGACGGCGCACCGGTGGAAAAAGGTTGCTGGTCCCTGGCCTAAAACATTGTTTATAATGTAAATATGTTCATTCTGTTGGCTATTTTTGTGGTTTACAGAATTTGTTGCCCATAAAAAAAAACATTAAACATTTTTAAAGAAAATTTGGTTCCAAACCTTGACTGATTTATTTATTTATGTTCTCTTGAGCATGGGAAACTGATACTCTGACCACGAAACACTAACAATTACAGGACCTCAAACATTGCTGAATAACTTCACTTAACTCTAGTTAATATATAAGAGATTATGTAATCCCTAATGTAAATATGGGGGGGGGGGGAGTCACTGAGGACTCTTCCTAATGAACAATGAAATTATAACTTATAAGCGATGACATCAGAACTCACTATTTATACATATATTGTTTACAGGACATATACGTATGTTGTATTATATTTACCTCTAAAGAGACGTTTGTGTTTTGCTTGCACTATGTATACTATTTTTGTTTAAGAAAGAAAAACAAACAAATATATACACCACAAATAGAACAGTAGTCATATAATAATCTATAACAAATCATACATTTGTTTCTTTTTATTTTTTTTAACGCTAACACATGTTAATGTAACGCAGTACTATATTCACTTGTAGCAGTGATACCTCACATGACGACTAGTAAACTGAACCCGAATAATACCCTGGGGGAGATTATCTGTAATTGCAATACTGTAGATATGATAATTACAAAAAAAAAAACACAGATAAGTTTGGAAAAAACTCGCTCAATACAAAGGACCATTGTAAAGCAAAGTGTAAGCTTGTTATGTAACGAAACGATGTTAGTGAAGAGCTTTGAGAGCAGCAATGATAAGATAGATAACCAACCAAAAATGTTGATGGGCCTTTTAAGAACATGGGCAAGATCAAGAAGCTAAAGGGAACAAATAATTTAATTTGAAATTTCTTCCCTGGTCACTGCTATTTAGTGTAACAACTTATCTCTAGGGAAGCCCTGTAGTGTTAATTGAAAATGTGAGTGTTCCTTCTGAGGCTGTCAATCATCATGATTCGTAAGGGGGAGGTGCCAGACAACTTAGCTCAAACTCTGACAACCTGAGGACAATGCATGTAAGTAGCTTGGAGTTTGAGGGCAGAATCAAGGTAATAATTCCAAAAGAGAGATCCAAAACAAAACCTTGGTCCTGCAAAGGTTTGGTAGAACTGAGGGACATTATAAAGGCTGCAAACAGTTAAGATAAATGTTCTGATTGACTTGACCTTTTCACTGAAGGGCTGATTGTAGAGTAGAGAAAGCTGTGCAGTAGTTCAGGTGAGGAGACTAGCTAGATTGCTGATCTTAGCAGAGTGCTGATTACAGGATTTGAGAGAAGGCGCTTGTAGCTGTCATTGAGAACTGTTTTCTGGAGCTACTGTTGTGAATCCTCACAGTAATTGTTTTCTGACAGCTGTCATCTGGAGCTAGTATTGTGAATCCTCACAGTAATTGTTTTCTGACAGCTGTCACCTGGAGCTAGTGTTGTGTATCCTCACAAATCTCAACTCCAATGAAGTGTCTCTTCACTAGACATAAGGCATATATACAAGATACAGGTACCTGGCGTTTATTAGGCTCAGACTGGCTTCATGGTCTTACCCAGTAAATGCATACCACCCAACACTGGCCTCCTGGAAATCAGGGCAAGGAGATTTGGTCACACCACATTGAAGGTGTGGTACGCTATAGTAAGAGCTTGCCTAAACTAGACAGCCCCTAACCCACCTTGCACTCCCTTAAAAATAATCCTTGAACTGCTGCCAATACCAGAGGCACCCACTCACCATGGACAGCAGGGATAATTGTGGTGACTTCTGGGACTACAGAAAAGTCTCCTTCAATTGGTACTGTCTTGCCTAAATCGGGGCATTTAGGAAGTATGTAAATCATAGGGGAAACAAAAGGATTGCTAAAGGAGGGTTTCAAATGCATGATTTCTGAACAAATAAAAAAGTGTTTCCAATGCTGCAGTTAAATACTTTTTGCCTAATTATTATCATAGATTTGTAAGGCGCCACAGTGCTCCGCAGCGCCGTACAGTAGGGAAAGCAAGACATACATAAAACAGGAACATACATTAAACAGGAACATACAATGTAGACAATGTAAACGCAGACATGAAAACAAGGGGTATGGAGGACCCTACTCATTAGAGAGCTTACATTCTAAGTGGAAGAGGGCACAGCTGAAAAAAGAGGAGAGAGTGCGGCTCAGAGTGGAGACTGGGACAGTTATGAGGGTGCATTAGTGTGAATAGTGTTATCGGGGATAAGGTCACCTCTAAAATAGCGATGGGTTTTTAGAGAGCATCTAAAGATTTGAAGGCTGTGGGAAAGTCTGACTGAGCGTGGTGGGAATTCCATAAGTGGGGAGCAGCACAGGAGAAGTCTTGTAGGTGGGAGTGAGAGGTGGTTCCCAGAGACGAGACCAGGCGCAGGTCACAGGTAGATCTAAGAGGGTGGGAGGGAGAGTATTTTGATATGAGATTTGAGATGTATGAAGGGGTGTTGTTGACGGCTTTGTAGGTAAAGATGAGTAATTTCAATTGTATTCTGGAGGACACAGGGAGCCAGTGTAGGGATTTGCAAAGTGGTGCAACTAAATTATAATGTAGTATTTTCATGAATCATTCCACGTGAAATAAAGCACTAACAAACAAATCAGAAATCATCAGGTGAAATTAACACCTGAACCTACAATGCCACATTACCGCTGCACTCCCACTAAATAAACGGTGTTACTAAAGGTGCCCCGCCCGCTAGCAAAGTCTTGGGAAAAGTGGGTGCATGTAGCGGTCCCAGGGCTCCACAGTAAAATATTTTAACTAGGTGGTAGTGCAGCTTTAAAACTATTTCCTTCTACAGCAAAATGCCAGACGTAAATTATCTTTTTTCTTTTTTTACCATAGTAACTGCATAATCCTTTCTGTTAATTTGATAGAACATACAAATGGCTATGCAAATTCACTAGCCCACGGTTTTGCAGAATAAAAACGGAGGGAGTGGGTGGTTAAGAGCTAATTGGACGTGATCCTTCAGTGTGATTAAATTGGAATATCGGGATTATTTACATGGATATAGTATTTAAGACCTTAACTCACAGGCTGCTATTCTGCTTCACACAGCTCGATCTGTTAACTGTATTAAGTAATAACATACTGCCACATTCAAATCACACGCAGGATTAAGAGCGTGGACTGGTGTTTGTGGGCAACCGGAATGTCCCTCTAAATGTGCGCTTCGATGGGGTTTAGGCTTGGCACGTTATTGGTCCCTCATGGCCGTAGTGTCTCTATAGCTCTGCAAGTCTCTCATAAGTCTCGCCTGTGGCCCCCAGCCACAGGGGAGTCTTCCCCTGTGGCCCCCAGCTACTTCCTGCTTTACCGTCAGATTTGTTTTTAATAGCTTGTAAGACTTGTTTAAAATACCTACTGATATATTATTACAGATAGGTGTCTCTTTCTTTGAATACATGTATTATTTTAACATAGTACTGAGATTAAGGTTAATATGTGGCCTTTCTAAAGGTTAGAGGGCGGCCCATGCGGGCCTTAAAGCGTATCGGTGTCAGTCCACTGCTCGGCTCCAATAAAGTCGAATGTTAAACTACTCGGACCCGAACCCTGACGGGATTAGGGAGCCTTTTTTTAAATCCTCCGATCCGGCCACTAACTCCTGGTTCCCTCCCAATGGCGGTACCATCAATGATCTTGACAGTGGGGCACAGACCACTAAATGGTGCTTAGCCTAAGGGACTCTACAGAGCCGTAACTTAGAATTTTAGCACCCTGGGCGAGAAAGACAAATGTCGCCCAACCAGCCTTCAATTTTAACCAAATTAACCTAAAATATTTCTAAATTGCGCCCCTCTTCAGCGTTGCGCCCTGGGCGGTCGCCACTGTTGCACAGCCCTATTTACGGCCCTGGGACTCTACAATAATATAGGATTAAACCTTGGGGCTAGATTTACTAAACTGTGGGTTTGAAAAAGTGGGGATGTTGCCTATAGCAACCAATCAGATTCTAGCTGTCATTTATTTAGTACCTTCTACAAAATGACAGCTAGAATCTGATTGGTTGCTGTAGGCAACATCGCCACTTTTTCAAACCCGCAGCTTAGTAAATTTAGCCCTTAGTATTACAAACAACTGTGGGCATTTGTGTTGTCATTTTCTTGGGAAAGATTTATTTTTAAAGCTCCACAATTGTCTTTATGAAAACCTTTATTTGCAGATGACTTCTGAGGTCTAGTAATTGTTTGATTCTACACCCAATAAACTAGTGACAACTTGCCAGCCTATCCCTGACCCAACTGTGTCAATCACATGCAGAAGGGAAAGGGTCCGATGATGGTGTGGTTGGGTCTCAGAGCTGCCCTCTGCTGGCCAGCAGCGGTAATGCTTCCTTCTACTTCCTCCCCATACAGTGCAGTCTGTGTGCTGACTCTGCCTTCCTCTCCCTTCTGCTGCTTCTAACTTCCCAGCTTCTTTCCCTTCTCCACCAATGAAGCTTCAGAGAAGCAGAAGAGGACCTGAAGCTATGACAGAGGGTGTGTTCTCGTCTTGAAATCCTGAATTCCCTGCCTAACCCTCCCAGCCTGGAAGAGAAGCGGAGACCAGGGAGGGACCCAGCTTAGCAAATGGAGATCTGAAAGAGGGGGAGGGAAAGCAGTCACCAAGAGAGGGAGGGAGACAGTCAAGAGACAGATCACCAACAAGAGGGAGACCAGGAGCTGTCTCCTTGCACTCCAGGTCCAGCATCTGCTAATCAGGTCAGTAGTGAAGGTGCCATGTGCAGGGAGGGGGGGATTGACCTATTTCATCAATGCTTCCATTGCAGCTAGAGAGCTATCACTGCTTCCCATGCAGAGATCAGGCTTCCTGCAACGTGCTGCAGCCTCTCCTGGCATTGCTGGGGTTAATGCAGGAGGGTGCACCTTGCCCTGCACTGCTGCGTGTGTGGTTGTAACTGTGCATGATGTAAATAAAGTGTGGCTGCTGGTGGGATGTTGCCACCTACGTGCAGGCTGCATAGATTGTCTCACAGTGCTGCTGGATCTGAGCCCTTCTCTCACTCTGTCAGTGGCTAATCCTGCTTAACTTACACTCCTGTTGAACGTGGCCCCGTAAAGGGAACTGGTAGTTAATGGGTCACTTTGTATTCTGTCATTGATGGATGCCCATGTGTGTCCAGTTGGTACAATGTCTATTGGAGGTAGGCAAACTGGGGCTGTTCCAGGTCTTGTGGGACTACAGGTAGGGGCATATTGGGCTGTGGGGGGCATTTGCCCCCGGGCTGGTCCCATAGTGGTGCTACCTTGGGCTGGGTCACTGGGCCACCTGCATTTTTTTTTTGTACTTTAAAATGTTCCTAATAGGCGGCTGAGCCAAGTCTTGCCCCCTTGGTTAAAATTTGGCAACCCTCCCCTGACGACAAGACCCCAAAGTGAATAACCCCCATTTATTCTTTAAGAACCACTAGAATTTTGGGGCACATCCTCCTCCTAGGGTTGGATACTATACTATATAATTTATACTGCTTTGTAGCTGGTTTGTGACTATCCCTTCTTTATACTTCTGTTCCTGACACTAAATTGGTTACTAAGACAGATGAATAATTGATGTATGTCAGCTATTATCCCCCCCCCTCCTCTGGCTTTTGCACGTTGGGGATCTCGTTTTAACCCTTTGAACGCTGGCCAATAAAGTCTCGCTCTTCTCTGCTGGCAAAGTAGGGTCCGTGGATGTGGTTTCCTAATCATGCTTCTCCTTTCGTCAGGCCTGCTCTCATTGGAGGTTCCCGGGCTGTCCTCTCGCTCTGATCCCCGGGGTCGCTGCTGTGACAGGTTGCCGAAAATGCAGACGTTCCTGAAAGGGAAGCGGGTCGGATATTGGCTGAGCGAAAAAAAGATCAAGAAATTGAACTTTCAGGCCTTTGCTGAATTATGCAGGTATGTGCCAACATCTGTGTGCGGCTTCTGACACACACAAGACTGCGTTTAGATTGTTTATTTATTTTTTGGGGTGGGAGGTAGTGCATTTGAAGCGAATAGACACGTCAGAATGCCTATTTTTTATGACGTTTTAATTGAGTACCCAGGTACAGGTTTGGTAAATAATGACACACTCCTGGCTGCAAAAACATGAAATAAATCGCCAATGGATCTTCTGCAAAAAGTGTCGCCCATCTGGATACATCCGTACATGTTTAGAAAGTATAATGTCAGCTTGTCAGTATAGGGGCCATTCAAGTAGCTGCCAGATTCTGTAGTAGCCTTGCTTGTTAAGTTTACAATCTAAAAAAGGCAATTTCAGTAATGATAACAGCACTTATTTTTATGGCGAAGATTCTTACCTAAACTTCACGCAGAAACAATGCATAAAAAAAAAAATCAACTTAACGTCGACTTAGGCTACATTATCTAGTCTGACTTCTTTCTTCCAGTAGTGTCTCCCTAACGAAGCCCTCTCTAAATTTCCCCACTCAAATTGATCCGCAGTATTTTTCCAGAGTGACATCTCCCTTTAGATTGTTAGCTCTTGTGAGCAAAGCCCTCTGCCCTTTATATTGGCCTATATATAACTTTCTGCACAATCCATTATTGTACAGTGCTGCAGGATATGTTAATGTTCAGTAAACAGATGATAGTCACTATTATAATCCACCTAGCCTTCAACCAGGAAGGCTGAATCAGTGCCAATTACACAACAACAGCGTGCACAAAATACACATTGTACCTAGTACATTTTAAGGTGTATTTTCCCCTCTGTGATATAAATTCTACTATGTATATAGTGAGGAGTGTTAGTTAGTTTGTTTGTAGTGTTGATTTGGATGTGTATCTTTAATTGTTTTTGACTTTCATAAATTCTGAGGTAGATAGTAAAACAAGATCTCAGTGAAGAGACCTATCTGATAAACAAAGTGTACTAAGAGCTATAGAGCCAGAGGGTAACTAACAGGTACGATTAGGGTGGTGACGAGTGCGGAGGAAGGGAGTGGGTATAATGGTAATCCTATTGTGAAAAAAAAAAAGTCCAGGAGAAGTTGTTTTTTAAAGGTGCACTAACCTCAAAAATGTTCTTTACTCGGTTGTATATTAGCAGAGCTGTTTGTGTAAATGTCTTGTTTATTTTTCTGTGTTATCTTAACTTTCTCAGAGTCATAATTCCAGTCCTATGCGGACATTGACCCCTACTGATAGCTCTGCTCCGCTCTCCTCCCTCGATCCAGTCCTTCTTCCTCCTTCAGTCTTCCTACAACCTCACGGTTATAGTGATTTGCAGTAAGCAGCCTGCTCAGTCATTGATTACCAGTAGAGGCTACTTGGTACGAACTGGCTCTAATTGTGGCCACCATACATCATCATCATCAGTTATTTATATAGCGCTACTAATTCCGCAGTCCCTGCCCCATTGGAGCTTACAGTCTAAATTCCCTAACATACACACACACACACAGAGAGAGACTAAGGTCAGTTTTCTTAGCAGCCAATTAACCTACAGGTATGTTTTTGGAGTGTGGGAGGAAACCGGAGCACCCGGAGGAAACCCACGCAAACACGGGGAGAACATACAAACTCCACACAGATAAGGCCATGGTTGGGAATGGAACTCATGACCCCAGTGCTGTGAGGCAGAAGTGCTAACCACTAGACCACTGTGCTGCCCTAAGCATACACATAGAAACAAACCATTTTTTAACCTATGGTAACCTCAAATCCTATTTGTTTCTTTAATCTTCATAAGGATATCCTTATGTCTATCCCAAGCATGTTTAAATTGCTCTACTGTACTATCCTCTACCACCTCTGATGGGAGGCTATTCCACTTATCCACTACCCCTTCTGTGATATAGTTTTTCCTCAGATTTCCTCTGACCCTACTTCCCCCCCAGTGTCAGTACATGTCCTTGTGTTCTAATACTTCTCTTCCCCCCAGTGTCAGTACATGTCCTCGTGTTCTAATACTTCTCTTCCCCCCCAGTGTCAGTACATGTCCTCGTGTTCTAATACTTCTCTTCCCCCCAGTGTCAGTACATGTCCTCGTGTTCTAATACTTCTCTTCCCCCCAGTGTCAGTACATGTCCTCGTGTTCTAATACTTCTCTTCCCCCCAGTGTCAGTACATGTCCTCGTGTTCTAATACTTCTCTTCCCCCCAGTGTCAGTACATGTCCTCGTGTTCTAATACTTCTCTTCCCCCCAGTGTCAGTACATGTCCTCGTGTTCTAATACTTCTCTTCCCCCCAGTGTCAGTGCATGTCCTCGTGTTCTAGTACTTCTCTTCCCCCCAGTGTCAGTGCATGTCCTCGTGTTCTAGTACTTCTCTTCCCTCCAGTGTCAGTGCATGTCCTCGTGTTCTAATACTTCTCTTCCCCCCAGTGTCAGTACATGTCCTTGTGTTCTAATACTTCTCTTCCCTCCAGTGTCAGTGCATGTCCTCGTGTTCTAGTACTTCTCTTTCCCCCAGTGTCAGTGCATGTCCTCGTGTTCTAATACTTCTCTTCCCCCTAGTGTCAGTACATGTCCTCGTGTTCTAATACTTCTCTTCCCCCCAGTGTCAGTACATGTCCTCGTGTTCTAATACTTCTCTTCCCCCTAGTGTCAGTACATGTCCTCGTGTTCTAATACTTCTCTTCCCCCCAGTGTCAGTACATGTCCTCGTGTTCTAATACTTCTCTTCCTTTGTAGAATGTTTCCCTCCTGTACCTTGTTATAACCCTTGATATATTTGAAAGTTTCTATCATGTCCTCCTGTTCTCCTTCTCTGTTCTAAAATAAGCTGCCTACGAAGACTCTGCAAGAGGGTAGAACGTGTCCGTAAGGGTCAAGGTCCGAACAGACTTTGAGTTTTTGGTATAGATAGACAAGTTCTGTCTGCCCAAATAATATATATTATCTATATTAGCAATAAACAGGTGCTTACACTAACCGCCCTTCAGTTTAGTGTCCCTTTAAGACGTTGGGTTTGATTATTTTGTACAGCAGTTCCCGTACAGTCGGCAGTTGTAAATGTGAAAGAGGGTTAAGCAGAGTAGTAAAATGTTTACATAGGGTTCTGTGCTTTCCAGTGTAAAACTATTATTCCTAATGCATCAAGTCTGTGAACCACAAAGGGTCCGCAGCCCGGTACATAGAGCATAGGACAACAACAGAACTCGGTATACAGTGCAAAAACTGTCGTGGAACTATATGTCCCAGCATGTATAACCTGCTGTAGGCTGACAGTGTATGCTGGGACTTGTAGTGTGGAGTGGGTGCACATCTTCTGTTTTTGGAAGTGTGGCTGTGACATCACAGCCAAGTGCCACACCCCCTGCCCATAACAAACATGGAGGAACCGCTGCAGGCTGCTGCACCTCCATATCAGTGTCTGGCAAGACAATGAATTAGCGACATTATGCCATTCATTCAGTGTTTTAGGCGCCCTTTAGTAGTGTTTGGTCACCCTCAGCTACTGCCTACGTTCGCCTATTGGTAGAGCTGGCTTTGACGTCAAGCCAGTCGGTTATCATTACTTGCCTCCTGTTTCTGTGGAGTAACACTGTTCTCTCTGAAGCCCAGCATAATAAGGGAGAGAGAGAAGGGGCAAAGGGGTGTTAAATACCCAAAAACCCAACAACATTAATTTGGAGGATTTGCTGGTGCATTAATGAGAATGCAGGGTGTGAGAGTTTCATTGCTTTATCAGTGACATCTGTGAGGCATGAGGCACAAAGTTTGCCTGTCTAGTTGAGGCTTTGTGTGAAGTGATCCCTAAGTGTTAGATACAGTGTGATGGGGGGGGATTGGCAATTGCTGAGTTCATTCTGGGAGAAGAGGGCGAGATGAGGTGATGTGATTAAATTGCACAGGGTTGTAAGAGTTCAGACTGACGTTGCATTTTTTCACCCAGGCTGTGTCTATTGCGTGATTGGCTGCAACTCAAGGTCTAATTGACAAGTTCCCAGACTGTGTTATGATACGATGGGTCATGTGACTGCTGGTGAATGGAGCGAGTGTCTGACGTGATGAGATGAATGTACAAGCTTGTGTTCTCTCTCTCTCTCCGCACAGTGATGTAGTCACATACTGGTCGTAAGATGTAACCGGGGGGAGCTCGCGGGGCTGACTGGACCTGACCTCATCCAGTTCGGGGAGGATTGCGTTGTGTCTGTTGCTGCTGGTTTGTGTACCATTGTGTTAGAGCCTGCTGAGGTCTGGGTCTTCTCCAGTATTTGTCTGTATTGTGTTTATTCAAACTGAACCTGCAACAGATAGTGTTCCCATGACATGTTGGGGATCGGGTTTCCAGCTATTCACCCTCATCACGTCAGAATTTCCTATTGCACCTCGGTGGGCGGGAGTTACACCCTCTGCACCAGCAGCCGTTGTACGTGGTTATAGATCTAAAACATTCTTTAAAAAAAAAAAAAAATGAACGAACAGTTTTAGTTTACGTTCTCTCTATCATGTGCTGCAGTGATCATAGGTCAACAATTATTCTGGATTTTCACAGTCCAAACCCGATCTGATTTTTTTTGTTTACACAGTTGTCCGACAAGGCCTCGTGCATTGTAATATTGGTTTAATTTCTACGTAAATAATCCTATTGGCCAGGCAGATCTGCACGCGAGTGGCCGTCTTTATAAATAATGATTTATATACGTTTTGTCCATTCTGATCTCCCTTAAAAAAACAACCTGGATGGAACTATAGGACCACCAATCCATAGTCGGCGTCGGGGGAGGGCTGGCAAATTTTAGCCCGATGGCAAGTTTCGACTCTGCAGCCTATTTTGAAGGTAAAAAAATGCAGGTGATCCAGCCTAAGGTCACCCTCTATGGGACCGGCCCAGGGGGGCAGATGCTCCCCAGCCACTGGCTGGCACCATCCCATAAGGCAAGTCCTGTGTGTTAACATTATATAGTAGTTATTTGTCTGTATCTTAGGGACCAGGTATCGCATAGTTCAAAGGATCTTTTATTTAAAATCATTACATCTTTATGTAAAAATACAAATTATACTTTATTCCCCTTCCTCAAACTAAACCATTCACGTTTCCCATAATGCATCTCCTGTCCCCAAATTTTGAACAGTTGCGTAATTGGATGGTTACTGTGCACAGACAGGGCCTGTTGTTCAGGTTTGCCGGCTGTCAGTCAGTTTGCAGTGCTAAATAAATAAAAAAAAATGTAGTTCAATTGTCCTTTTGTGGAGAGACAGACACATAGTAAACATGAACTCTACACCAGTGCCCCTGTCGTCTGCGCTCAATGGAGGCAGCCATTTTGTGAGTGCCTCGTGTGACAATTGAAATCACTACTTCCTATTGAATTGGTGCAGCCAACAAAATGTCTTCCTCCACTGTGTACAGGTTATAGGTGCAATTCAAGTTCAGTCTTTTTTCTTTTTTTTTTGTATTGGGGAGTGACTACTTGTTCTCGCAGCTGTATTTTGGCTGACACCAAGCATGTTTAGCCAGTCTGGGAGATTTGTAACATAATACGATTATTAGCTGCAGGCAGGACCGTTCCACTTTTTGTCTCATGTTATATTCATGTTAAAATAATTTTTTTTTTTTGAGGTTTCTATGACTGTATATAAGACCTGTAAGGAAGTATAAGGTGGATATTATATTCTAAGTATATACGGCAGCAATGGTTTGTGCTAGAACAGGTCATGTACCCCTTTATTTTGGAGCCCCTGCTCTAAATTTTTCCTAAATTTTAATTTTCATAAACCTTTTCCATTCTACATAAATAATGTGTCACTAAAAATTATCGGTTGCAATTTTTTTTTTTTAAATCCTTTTTCTACGAGGAACATGTTTATAGCTGCAAAAATAAAATGCAGTAATAATAAATGTATTTGTCCTGAGATCGGGTGTGCACGCAAGCTCATGTAGACGGGCTATTTTTGTTTTGCTGAGGTGAAAAATTATTGATTATGAAATTTTGTTCCGAGTAGGAATTTCCTTTCCGAGGCTACCGTGCACTTTGGAAACTTGGAAAGCACTTAATGTATTGTTGATGTTACATAGATTTAGAGCCCCAAATAAGATCTGTGCTTTTAGTGTACACGACTTACAGAGAATTATTCTGTCGCCGCGCCAAGTCCTGGCGTTTGTCCAGCGTACACCTAGGAATCAAATCTATGCCGCTGTTATCCTGAAAGGTGAAATGCCAGGATATTTATTTTCTATGTCCGAAAGGCTGACTGACATCAGATTCCTCAAGTATGACTAAATAGAACATAAACTCCATTCCGTTCTTAAACTCTCCTAGGAAGTTACCCTTCTATATTTTTAATAGGCATTTTATTTATTGCTGTTTTTGTTTTCAACACACAGGCTTAAGGATCCGTAATGTTAAGAAAGTGGGGGAGATTGGGGTCTTCTTAAATGTCTTGTATGCTCCCTCGTTCTGCTATACATTCTATTTTCTCACCCATAATGCCATGTATATAAGCCATACTTGCCAACTTTTCCTAGTTGGCTTCAGGGGGTCCCCGGGGGAGGTGGGCGGGGCTTGACAAATTGCATCATTTTGGCCCCTCCCCTAAGTGATTGGCACAATTTTGGCCACTTACAGCAGGGGCGGGGCTAATATGATGCAATTTTTGCATCATTAAGCCCCACCCCTGCCTCTTATCTATTACAGGGACAAAAACCGGGAGGTTGCCCTGTCTCCCAGAAATGCCGGAGTCTCCCGGACATTCCGGGAGAGTAGGCAACTATGCGTTAAAGAAAAGCAGCTAATGAATCTCTAGAAGTGTATTTTACATTTCTGTCTCCATTACTGAAGTCATGTTGTCTTACCTCTCAGTCAGATTAAATTTTGGTCTTAAAGAAAATGGCCACCTCCATAGGCATCAATACATGGACATACGACACAATTTCTGAACTGTCATCATGCCACAGATGGTGAAGCCAACCACGTCTTGTACTGGCTCAGCATCAGGGAGAATGCCAGACTCTTCAGGGAGTGAGGGAGATCACCCCTATTTCAGGGAGTCTCCCTGACATTAAGGGAGAGTTGGCAAGTATGATGTAAGCGAAACATGTTTCTTTATTACAGTTATTTTTATATATGATTTTGTATAATGTAAATTGAGTCCAGATGGGTTTCTGGTGCAGTGAGACAGTGGAGTACCTAAATAAGGCCAGAGATTTCTTTATATAAACAGACATGGAGGAAAGTTGCAGGTGATTCAGGGTATTAGTATTCATTCAGATAGACAGACTGTGGGCTTCATGCTATCTGTGAGTCATTAGCGCAGTGATGGCTAACCTGTGACACTCCAGGTGTTGTGAAACTACAAGCCCCAGCATGCTTTGCCAGCTATCAGTTAGTTATCTATTGGCAAAGCATGCTGGGGCTTGTAGTTTCACAACACCTGGAGTGTCACAGGTTAGCCATCACTGCATTAGCAGCTAGAAAACCTCTTTCCTGCATTGTATATATGTGTTTACACATATATTTAATGTAAAAAGGCAGCAGGACGTTCACGTATCCCAATTGCCATTTCTGACTGTGTCCGTGCACTCAGATATTGTTTTGTGGGGTGAAGTGCTGTTCAAACTGACCGTTCACTATGAGCTAGTGACATCACTGAGGTATGAGGCATTCTGTACCTCGATTCTTAGATATAAGACTAGTTCTTATTAAATTGATTGGCTGCGTTCTGATGAATATTGGTTCAACCAACAAAATGGCTGCCACTTACGTGCACCCTTTACTACTACTGTGTACAGGAGTATAGTGCCGGCACTCCTGTATTTACAGAGTACACTGTGGTTAGATAAGGATGTGAAGGACAAGAAAATGTAACATTAGGACCCAAGTATTGAGTCTTGTTTAATGTTTTTCATATGCAGAACATATGGTTTTTCTACACAGAATAATGTACAGATATATGGGAATGAGACATTAGGGGAATATAAATGAACTATTCTAATTGTTCTCCTTGGTCGGGCCATAATTGAGTTGTGCTGTGATCAAGGTTGACTGTATAGATAAGCAAACGTTTCAAAAACATTTGCCTCGTTTTGCACTTGTCCGTGATATTTTAATAACGGAATTTGGCCTTAATTGTTTCAAAATGAATTGTCTGCCGTTGTCCCAGCTCTTTTTCATAAACCGTACATTCTGCAAAATGCTAATTTTGTAAAAACAGTGAGGAATGGCTAAGTGGAACGCAAACATTTACAAAAAGGCCGCTAACCCCACTTTCTAGTTGGCTCAACAAAGGTCTGATGTGAATAAACCTATAAACCTATAGACCCGCTATCGCCCCCCCCCCCCCCCCCCCCCCCTTCCCAAGACTACGTCATTTCACCACTATTTATTTCAAAATACTAAAAAGAAAGCCCAAGTTCTATATATCAAAAAAAGAGTAATAATTAAGTTATATATATATATATATATATATATATATATATATATATATATATGTATATATAATGGCCTTTAATTTTAATAAAAAATTTACAAAAAAATGTTACCTGGATAGATCACTAACATATAATATCTATCACAAACGGATTTAAGACCCTTAGGGGCACATTCAATAGAACAATGCAGGGAACTGCATCTGCCCCTTGGGGTAGAAGGTTGTAAGTCTTAAATCTTTTTATAAAGAATGTGCATGAATAGAAACACACACATTGTTATTTATTTTAAATTATACTGATGAAAAGTTGCTACTTCATAATATGGTTGTGGGGAACAAGCAATAACACCGACCTTGTTTAATAAATATATATTAGAATGAAAACGTGGTAGCGGCAGTTTCTTATACAACACAGAGGGGTGGAAAAGTGTTAGAAGTCTGAAACTGTTCTTAGAAATGTCTTTGATGGAACAACTTTACAATTTGACACCATATTCTTTTAAAATTGATTTAGGTTATAAAAGCATCCCTTTTTTTTTTTTTTTTCTTTTCTTGTTTGTATGCTTTTTGCTTTTATTTATTCGGTCCTAAAAATTAATCCTATCTTTGCTTTCTATTAAGAAAATAGACGTTCCTATAGTTACTTCGTATCGATGGCAGACAGTATTATTTCTTATTTTGTGCATGTGGAGCACTGATTCAGTTGAAAAAAATAAAATAAATGTAAACAGCGACTTCATAAAGAGTAGGTTAAGGAAACTACAGTCACTTTTGAATAATTAGCGTCCTAGGAGGCGGTAAATGACAGAACCAATAGTGATGCCGCCCCTACCTGCTAAGTTAAGACACAGTATGATAAGTACTCAACTCCTGATTGGGTGGGTACCAGTTCCGAGTGGGGGCGCTGCCTAGCGCACCCCCAGAACTTGGGCCGGCCCTGTCAATATCTCTTAATTTATGTGTTTTGAGTCTGCAAGACAGATTCTACTTCCATAGTATTCTATGACTAACAATAGAATCTTTGTTAAGCGAAAGGGTTAACGTGCAAGTTTCATATTCTAAAACCTGTATGAGAACCTTGTCCAGTATTTATCATTCTGTCTACAATAGACTTGTAAGCTTTTCTTGGCTGGTCTACTTAGTCATCCTTTTCCTGGTTTGTATAGTTATTCATTTACATTTACTGTACACACCGACCAGACCTCATATAAACCACGTTGCACATGGTAAATTGCTGATTATTTTTATTTTTTTATTTTTTCTTAGCTGGGATTTTTCCGATCTCTATAAACTTGTACAGACATCTGTGGGGGAACAGCGTTCAATTGCCGTTTCTGCTATTATTTTAAGGGATCCTTTATGCTGTAAATTTAATTCACCCTTTTGTATTTGTTTAATAATGTAAATATATAGGGATGTATATTTATATTTCTTGTTTTAGAAGTTTATGTAGTTGCTATGATGATGCTAGTAGGCCTGCTTGCAGAGCTCCCCGTTCTAGAGTTGCTGTTGTTTGACCTCTCTTCTCAATCTATCCTCTGAGCTCTCAGGCCGATTGAGGTGTGATAATACTCTCGACATAGTGTGTTGGGGTTTAGTGGCAAGTAACATGTATGACATTTTTGGGAGCTCATATCTTTGGGGGGGGGGGGGGGTGACCAGGTCATGAAAGAGATATAAAGTAGAGTTTGCGCCCAAACCGCACAGCATTGTGTAGCGTCAGACAGAAGAGATAAGGGCAGTGGCCGTATGAATTCATGTGGCGGTCTCTTTAAATAAAGGATTCTAAGCTTATGATGAGGATCATCTGATAATCTTTTAAAGGAAATATATCCTCATGGTACAGAATCAGGTTCACAGTGTTTTGCCTTTAAGGGCTAAGTTTGGAAACGGTGATACAAGTGGAGAATCCTGCTGTCGCCCAATCTGACAGGACCCTCTTGTGAATTCCCATTGCCCACAATTACTAGCCTGCGTGTCTCCAGTGCCATAGGTTCGTGATATTGACCACTGTGTTCCTATGATCTATGCCAAACAAACAGGACAGCGGGAATTGCATCGTACGTGTTGCAACGTTAGGTGCATTGACAATATCTGTATTCATTTATTTTTTTGGCTCTCTCTGGTAGACAGATGTTTCCACCAGAGAAACTAGTGAAAGTCCCTTTAACTGCCGGTAAAAACAATGAAGATTGTTTGTAAATATTACTCAAAAATGCCCTGAAACCATGGCAACCACAGACACATTTGCTTCCCTTCCCTGAGACCAATAAAACTTAATTGCCGATTTGGTCGCTATGGATTTAATGCAGATTTGCTTATGGTGAGCAGTGTTTTTTTAAATAACCCTCGTTGTGTCTGAATACTCACTGATAGAGCAAACGTTTCTTTAAAACATGAACAGTGACATAAACCCTCCGATACGGGACATATTACACTATGTGATAAGTTATATTCCCAGAGAGAGGACAGTGAAAGAACAATCATTCTGTCTGTGGGCTGCTGGGAACGATTGTGTTGAAGGAGTAGTAGAGACATGGAACAGAGGGGGAGTAAACATTAATATTGGACAGTAATGGAAAATGCTTGTTCTAGATGACCTGATCCAGTTTGGAGTTTTCAGCAGGGAGTCACGGAATCAGCAGATCTTATCGATGGTTCTATATCTATCTTGGGATGTGTACACTGTAGTCTCCCCCATAGTGCTGGCCAGATAATTGCTTGTTTAATTAGGAATTTCTCTCATGGGTCCTTGTTTCCTTCTTCTGGGTCATATTCCTGTGTTTCATCATATGCCATAAAATATTTACAATAAGCATAACATAAACACCAATCAGATGTTTTCTTTCATTTGTTTTTAACTGTACTGCAAAAATGGCAGCTGAATTTGATTGGTTGCTATGGCCGACTCCACCGTTTCCTCACAGTAACCTGTAGAACAGTTGCTGTTGTATATTACTTTGATGTCCGCACTACACCCTGCCATATTTCTGCTTAAGTCCATCTTTTAAAGACACGGCTTAATAGATTAACCAAGGGTTTTTAGATTTTCTGTTAAGTCTATAAAGTATGTCAGTCCGTACATACCGGAGCAGCGTATGAAAACACTTGGCGCTAGTGACATCACTCAGTCACATGGTGTTTTGTCGCTATCTCCTAGGCTGAATATTGGTTTAGCCTACACAAACGGCTTCCATCGCAGCCAATAGGCGACGGCTACACTTCAATAAACTTTCTATGACCTTTTTGTGTAATGGTTAATTTGGAAGGAGTGTTTTCTAGCGTCTTAACCAGTTTATGGTATCAAACAAAGTGCTGGGTTTTATGAGACTAGTCTTTTGCTTCTGTGAAAAAATACATAATGACTGTTTATTACTTTACAACTGTGGTAATTGAGAGCAGACTGTGGTCTTCAAATCTAGTAGAGGATAAGCTGTTCTGGACCTTCCAACCAGTTTTATGCACCGTAAACTAAGGCAACATGGAGGCTGCTTATAGTTTTCTCCATAGACTTTAGCTCTTTGTGTCCATATATATCCATATATCATATATGATTTCCTCTGGTTTGTTTATATATAATAATAATATAGACATATTTACCACTTTTAGCTTCAATTTTTATATTTGCTAAGAACCTTCTTCTTGATTTAATCAAGAGTAACTTTAATCCAGGAAGCTCTATGGTTTGGAAAGATTTAATATATTATAAAATTAATTTGCGTTTAGCTCTTATCCCACTGGATTGAAATATTTTCAGTAGGTAATGATTGGTATTGTGCCATTAATTGCATTTTTGTATTTGTAGATGGCCACAGCGTTTGTCCTCAAATACATAGTGGAAGTAGCATACAGAAATGTAAGCTTTCCACTGTCAAATGTCTATACTTCAAATATGCATTATAATCATAACAAATAAAAACATATTTGTAAATAATTTCTCTCAGCAAAGTTTCCCACAGAAATCTACCTTTCAAACAAATGCACAAACAAATGTGGGGTTGCTTTTTCATTAGTTTATACTTTCCCACTCTCCCGTAAATTACAGGAGACTCACGAATTCTGGGTAGATCTCCCGGGCTCAGGGGCTGGCTGGGCAGGAGGGGCATTTGCCCCCAGGTCCAGTCCCGTAGTGGGCTACATTGGGCGCTGGGTCAGTGGGCTAGCTGCATTTTTTTTCTTTCCTTTATAGGCTGCTGAGCAGAGTCTTACCCCCCATGCTATAATTTGCCAGCTAGCCTCTTCTCGGCCTCCATGAAGAGCGGCCATTTCCTTGCATCCTTCCCACTTTCTAGTCATGACGTGATTTTTTGCGAATGCCTTCATTTTGGCCCCGCATTACACAACATGCGACAGGGGGCATAATGACGTGAGCCGTGAGCCCCGTCTACCTCTCTACTTCTACGTCCCAGAAAAAAATAAGTTGGCGTCTATGCATTAAATTCTTAAAATGTTCTCCGGCACACAGTGATGGCAGCCATTTTGTGAATGCAACCCATTTTTAACTACTAACAACACTGAGGCACTTTTGAGGAAATTGGCTGTTTCCTGCTGAATTGATTGTTAGGAATTTTGGTTTAGCCCACAAAATGTCTGCTTCCCCTGTGCCCCAGTGACACAGGGGCAAACGCAGGATTTGCAGAGAGGGGTTTCCACACCATGCCGCCAGTGGGCGTGACCAGTATGCATGTGGGCGTGGCTATAATTTTAGACAGTGCTTGGCTGCTCTCCAACTCTTCCTATCCCCATAATATACATGGGCAATGCTGTGTGCACTACCGTTAGCTGCATGCAGCTCTCTTTTCGAGCAGAGCCGTGTGAAGCAGGGGCAGGGTCCAGCCACCTGAATTATACAGTGCCCCATGCTTGAAGGGGGGTTTCCAGGCACTACGAACCCCCCTCGGTTTGCCTATGTGACAGGTCCACTTCACATGAGGTGTGTACTTTTCAGAAGGTCAATTCTGGATACGATGCCCTGAGCAAAACACTTGTTGAAGCTTGTTTAGTTTTGAACATAATTTAAAGGAGTTCTCCAGCCATTATAATAACCCCCCACGACCTAACAATGGTCTTTTTTTTTAAACTCATCCAGCTTACAGTTCCTTTGCTTGCAGGACGTTTGCTCAGCCCTTGAATATCTGGCAGGGGCAGTCTAGAAAACTATTTCTTGTTTATAGATGGCAAAGCAAGTTTATTTTTGCAATGACAGGTCCACTTTTAAATACTTTTTCTATGGCAGTTTCTAGTGCCACTGAGGGTCTTGTTTGGTAAGAGATAGCCATCAACCCTTGAAGAATGAAAGATCTGTCATTTAAAGTACGAATGAGGTAATGTTTGATCGAGACCAGACTCCTCTTGCATTGGCTTTTAAGCAGCAAACTGACAGACATTTTTTCCAAGTGTTGTACTTCTGTATCGTTGGAAGGAGCCCAAAACTGCTCTGGGCACATAACCTATGACAGACAAGGGAGACAAATTCTGAAATAATTTGAAAAGGTCACTTTGAGGCTTCCAGTTGTCGAACTATATAACTTCCAAATTTTTCTGGCAGTCACTGTTCATGTTGGCTAAATTGCATTTTTATTTGCATTTGCATTTTTTATTTATTTATTAATTTATTTTTTTTACTCTTTTAAAATGTTCTTTTTTTCTGTCTTGTTTACAATAACTGCACAAATCAATAGATTCTATTAAGAACCGACTGTTCCCTGTAATAAAATTCACTTGAATAACACTCCTGGGGGTAAACGTATGAAGCAGCGATTTCTGCATGTTGCCGGAAATCGGCGACTTTGCCGGGAAAATTTAAAGCGGCGATAGCTTGTAAAGGCAAACTTGCCTTTACAAGCTATCGCCGCTTTAAATTTTCCCAGCAACATGCAGAAATCGCTGCTTCATACGTTTACCCCCTGATGTGAGTTTCTACATAACTCCTATTACCTATAGTTATCTCTGTATATGGAGTTCATGAGAGGAAATGTCTCTGATGTAAACAAACACACAGATCAAGCACTGCACAATGATTCATTAATCTATTTGTGCACCAGACCCTAACACCCACGGTGGCGTAGTGGTTAGCACTTCTGCCTTACAGCACTGGGGTCATGAGTTCAATTCCCGACCATGGCCTTATCTGTGTGGCGTTTGTATGTTCTCCCCGTGTGGCGTGGGTTTCCTCCGGGTGCTCCGGTTTCCTCCCACGCTCCAAAAACATACCTGTAGGTTAATTGGCTGCTATCAAATTGCACCTAGTCTGTGTCTGTGTCTGTGTCTGTGTCTGTGTCTGTGTCTGTGTCTGTGTGTGTTTTAGGGAATCTAGACTGTAAGCTCCAATGGGGCAGGGACTGATGGGAGTTCTCTGTACAGCGCTGCGGAATTTGTGGCGCTATATAAATAAATGGTGATGATGATGAATGGTGGCAGCCATTTTGCATGTTGAACCAAAATTAAGCTCATCAGTTCACTAGTGACTTCGCTGATTACATTTTTTCTTTACAGTTATTTTGTTTACTTATAAACCTAATTATATTGTAAGCTCTGTGGCCGAGGGACCTTATGTTTTGTACTTATTTTACTATTTTTGTTTTGATTTTGTAAGTTAATAAAGCGTTGTGTACCCAGTGGTATATAGAAAGAGATGGATACCTACATATACTTTGGTACGTAATTAACTAGGGCTGCATCCTGGAACAGTGGTTAGAATCGCTCCCTCAGAATTGAGGTCACAAGTTCATTTCCGACCTGGGCCCTATTTGTGTGGCGTTTGTATGTTCTCGTTGTGTTTACGTGGGTTTCCTCCTGGTGCTCCGATTTCTACCCACAAAAAGTAAAAATGGACCGGCGTGTGTGTGTTAGGGTATTTACAATTTAGAAACCTTCCCAACTAGCTAAGAAGTGTTAGTATTTCTCACATATCCTCTAATAGTTATTGATTTTATAGCATGTTTACTTACTAACATGTAGAACCTAATATTGCATAAAATAATAATTCTTATGCACTGTGTCACTTTGGAATTAAAATGTGTTAAGTTGCTCTATTTTCGGACGCGCTCTGAACTACTTTCTGACAACTAAGCTCATGATGATTCCATTATTCAGTTCGTAGTCTTTTACATAATGGAAGATTTATGAACACTGTCTAATTTAAGACTCTTCTTAAAAATTGTGTTACTCCTGGGGCTTCCTCGTGTCCTGATTACTATGAATCTTAAATAGAATTTGTCAGTTTTTTTTTTTTTGTTTTTTTTTGCTAACAGCGAGCCTGGTGCGTAAAGAGAAAGTTGAGCTTTTCAATGTTCATGTTTTCTCCGGAAACTTGAAAAATAAAATGTCTTGTGTGCAAACACAGGTACTCTGCTGGGGAGCCTGCATTCTGCAATATACTCCTGGTCTCCACTGCCTTGCTGGCACTTGTGAGGCAGGGAAACTGAGGAAGGCAGCGCCTGGGTTTGAGGATAGTGCAGAATGTGGGGACTCAAGCAGAGTCCCTGTGTTTGCATAAATAGGAGCAATATTTTTTTCTTTTTCTTCTTTCTTCTTTCTTCTTTCTTCTTCCTCCTCCAAATTTGTCAGGTGCTATGTTGTGTAACTCGTTCCTCATCCCATCCAGTGATCTGCTTAGATCAGGGACAGCTTTTGACGGGGACTTTGGGCGCCAGTGTTTCCATACTTAATTAGCTTTTTCTGACTTTTTAAAGCAATAAAGTTGATCTTTCCCCTTTAGTGAAGCCCTGGGAACAGCGTTGCAACATTTCCCCCCCGAAGCTCTAGTGCTGTCGCAGTACAAGACAGGCTTTTTGCATCGGCGTATGAGGATGTGACCTTTTGGTCCGCAAGGTCATACCTATTCAGCTGGTTAACACTATTAAACAGCTGAATAAGCTGGGGCCCGTTTTACAGAAACAGAGGAGTCCAGGGAAATTCTGCTCCAGCCTGCAGTTCTCGGGGGTTCATGAAGGAGAATGAACGGTTGGGTTATAGTTTAACCTTGTTTGGCACCAAACCTGTCCATCTTCCAGTCTAGCCACGCCCCTTATGTCAATAGCCACGCCCTTGCCAGCAGGAAGAGAGGGGCCCCCACATTGGATATCGGACAGGGCCCACATTTGTAGAGGATGTACCTGGCTTAGATTATTAGGACTATTGTAAATTCTGTGTGGAGTTTGTATGTTATCCCCGTGTTTGCGTGAGTTTCCTCCGGGTGCTCTGGTTTCCTCCCACACTCCAAAAACATACTAGTAGGTTAATTGGCTGCTATCAAAATTGACCCTAGTCTGTCTGTGTGTCTGTCTGTGTGTCTGTCTGTGTGTCTGTCTGTGTGTGTGTCTGTGTGTGTGTGTGTGTGTGTGTCTGTGTGTGTGTGTGTTAGGGAATTTAGACTGTAAGCCCCAATGGGGCAGGGACCGATGTGAATGAGTTCTCTGTACAGCGCTGCGGAATCGGTGGCGCTATATAAATAAACGGTGATGATAATGATGATCTGGTCTATTAACATTATTGCCCTTGGCACTGAAAAGATCGTTTAGGGTGGCAAGTACAATTTGAGTAAGCTTCATGTTGTATTTTCTTGCCTGACACTCCCTATCGTATAATACAACATTCAGTGGCACTTTGCAAGAAGTTCTATGGAAATGTCATAATCTGCACCCACAGTTAGTCGTCTGTAGTTTTGGGTGTGGCTGAATAGTTGTGCATAGTCTTAATCACAATGATTTCTCATCGGTGCTTAGGGCTATAAAAAGATACACATTTTGGCTTGGAGTATTATTAGAGCTGCTTGGCCTGATTGCACTGTTTAAAGATAATAGTTTATGCCTACGTTACGTTTCAGAAAACATGTTTTTAGATTCCAACACATACTATAGTTTTAAATGGCTATTTAGGTTATTTCAGACCTAAACGATCACGTGTATGGGCACAAAAAAATAAAAATTAAAGCCAGTTGATTCTGATCTGGGGCTATCGTACGTCAATCGCCTCGGTCGATGAATTCAATCAGATGATGACCGCATTACTATGTCTGCAGTCAGCATCCAAACTCGTTGATGGTTCCCTGTCAGGTCCAGCCCTTCACTCCGAGAGCGCCTGAATGTTTCAGATATGTGAACAGAGGGCAAGTTTGGTCACATTTTCAGCAACGTTGTCCTTCCTTAAACCGTTGTCCTCTGTTCATCTGGCCTGACTTTCTCAGCACGCTTAATTAAATATATTCTGAGAAAAGGCGTATACTGCTCATGTCATATTCTTCTACACAAAGCTTTTACAAGTTGTAAATGTCTAATTTGTTGGTATGGTGGTACTGAGGATACGCTGCATGTTAAAGGTTCATCCGTGCACCCTGGTGCTGTTTTATACGCACTCAAGTGATTTAACAAATAAACTAGCGGTGTCGTTCATTTAGTCAATTGACTGATTCGCTGTCACGGACGGGCATCCTCGGACAAACTCTTGTCTATGAAACCTTTCAGCCATTACCAGAACTTCACATTGAGGCCTGTTTTGGTTGCCATGTTACCAGACCGTACTGCGAGGCAAACAATGGTCTCCCCCTCGCCATGCGGACTCTCCGATTTTGCCTGTCTTCCAGTCTTGCTTTCTGTCTAGCTCTGACGCCCAAATCGACGGCTCGAATATTTTGAAATTGAATAGCTGCACCATTGTGCCAAATTACCTTTCACGTGATGCTTTTAACAAACCTTAAACGGCAGTATTTTCTAAAACTTCCTAGTGAAAGTTCATTGCTGTCTTATTTTGTTGTGTGTATCCTATCATTTTAATATGTTATGAAAACATGGCAACTCTTTTCACTTTAGTCAAGTAGAAGAAATACTCTTTCTGAGAACCTTAATTTCGTCTGTGTCAACATCCAATTTCTTGTTGTTGGGAACGGCACGTTTCCAAGTGGAATGGTTTGAGCTGGCAAAAGAAAAATAAAATATTGTCAAATGGACGCGAGGATAATGTTAGTTTAATTCAGAAAAAAAAACGTGTTTATGTTGGACATGTTTTGAAAGTCCTGTTAGGATTCTTATTGCACAAAAACTAATCGTTTGGCCCCTTAGTTTAATTTCCACAGTGATTGTGATGAAAAGCCTTAGGGGTTTGTGAATAATGAAATGTTTGTATCTGACTAAGGGGAATATTTACTAAACTGCGGGTTTGAAAAAGTGGAGATGTTGCCTGTAGTAGCCAATCAGATTCTAGCTGTCATTTTGCAGAATCTACTAAATAAATGACAGCTAGAATCTGATTGGTTGCTATAGGCAACATCTCCACTTTTTCAAACCCGCAGTTTAGTAAATCTGGCAATTATGGTGCGAATCTCGGCTCGTTTTTCAGTGCGGGGCAAAATGACCAGAGATTCCAGCCAGAACATCAGTGCCAGCTGTCTCCGCGGGCGTTTCGGAGACAGCTTGTGCTGAATTGAATCTCCCCCTTGATGCATTTTGCTAAATACCACTATGGTAATATTTTTTCCCCTCCGAAAATAAATCCAAAGATTGATTTATTTTTTCAGCAATGATCCAGAAACTTTCAGCAGTAAATCACCATGTCTAAAATTAGCCATTTCTACTCAATTACTGCTAAAAATCTGCCTGTCTTAGGATATGTATAATGCCACTCTATTGTGCTGTGTGATGGTAGAGACTGTAAATCTAGAGAATTTTTTTGGGTTGTGGGTTTTGTTTGGTGCTATTTAAAAATAAGTACCTCTTTATTGAATATTCAATATTCGTTAAGGACATTGTTTGCAATCGCTGTAAATCCATATATAAATGCTCAAGATTTTAATAGTGTTCCGAAATGTGTTTGAATGCCTTCGAAGGTGCATTTCAAGCCTGAATCCAGACATTTAAAATGTGCGTCAAACATTTTTGCATAGGATTAATTTCAACGTTGAGTCCATTACACAATGCCTAGTGCACTGTCTCATCAATTATGATTGCATTTGCTCAATAAACTAATCTATATGAGCGGAGTGAGATAGAAACCTTTTTAATATACTCAAAAATGTAAGTTTATTAATGTAAGCAAACATAAAAAATGTTACACATGTACTGTACAGGGAGTACAAACTATAACCTATAATATAGGATAATACTATTATAGTAAATAGTACTAAATTGAGGTCTAAAAAAGTACAAATTTGCTGCAGTAAATTTCAGAGTACGACACAATGAATAACCAAATAATTTTAGAGCTTTTCTCGCTGAGTACAATGTCTCCTTAGTATAGGAGCAGAGTAGAGACCGATGTAGAGCTTTGTGCTTAATGCAAATGAAGATGTCACTGCGATTAGTGCAATAAAAAGACCAAGCAAGTAAATAAAAGCAGTACACAAAGTGCAAGGTAATAACGTGTTTACATTGGAGTTGCTCACTGACCCCCCCCCTGTGAACTGGTTTTGGATCTGGATTAGCTTCGTGTTTTGGTTTTGGCAAAACCGCCCTCGTGGGTTTTGGTTTTGGATTTTTTAGAAAAAATCCTAAAATATGCTAAAATCACATTTTTGCTCTTTTTTTGTTCCTACATTATCATCAACCTCAATAGCACTAATTTCAAGTCATTTGCAGTCAATTTTGACCACCTCACAGATCACAATATTATGTTCATACACTTTCGGACAAAGACTGCAGCGACCTGGCTGGATGGTAAGCGACAGAGCAATGACACAAACACACAGCAGTTCCTAGCACATCTAGGACACATTGGCACACAGCAGTGGCAGAAAAGAAAAATGGGGGTCCGCCCTCCCTCCCACCCACCATTATTTTGGATCTTTAAAAGGAAAAAAATTGCGAGATCCAACGATGTCACAATGACGTTTTGCCTCGTTTTCAATTCCGAGGGTGCGCAAAAGTACTGGCTCGACTCGGTAATCGGATCCCCTAAGTGCGGGTGTGCTTGGTTCTCGAGGAACCGAGCCTGAGCATCTCTAATTTACATTATATCACGTTTAAATGCAGACCCAACACCTATCCGCATATATATTATATATATATATATATATTCTATATATATATATATATCTATATATATGTATATATATATATATATATATATATATATATATATATAATGTGTGCACTGAGCAAGCCATAACTTTATCTGTTTATTGACCTCCCTGTAATAATCTGTTAAGAATATACTTATTGTATACTTATAATATAATTACCCCCTTTCCTCTCCAATATTCCGACTCTTACAATGGGTTAATTGTTTTAAATTGACACTAAATCAATATTTTTCTGTGTCACTTTACATATCTCTTTGTTTATTTTCTATCAACTGCTTTTAATATTTTGCCATGAAGTTACCTGGTATGGTTCTTTTTAACTGATGAATTAAAAGTGAATTTTTTAATAAGTTGTAATTATGAATTAGTGGACTGGAGTGCCTTTCTAATTTGTGTTTCCAACTCTGGTCTTTGTGAAATAATAGTTTAGAGCATCCCCTCAATGTGATTGGTGGGATTATACCCTGATATGTAGCAAAGAGGTTAGTTCTTTTCCTAGTGCAAAATTAAAATACCTTTTATTACAAATATACTTCAGCAGGATGCGTTATTAGGTTTACATTTTGACAATGAAATTGATGAATTTTTAGTAGGAGTTTTATATACAAGTAAAAAAATGTACTAACGTCAGGTACGTTTATTTGCCGTCTAATGCAATATTCTATAAGTTCTGCTTTGGTTTCTATATTTGTTGACTGGTTAAAGGTTTGTGTACATCCCTCCCATGGGGAACTGAAGTTAATGGAACTATTGACAGTACACATTATATAAGGGATCCATCACTCTTCTTCACAAGCTGTTGACACCAAACTAATGAGATCTTTATTAAACAGTCATGTAATAAATTTCATGGGACAATACTCTAACTTGGTCTTCTATTGCAGGCCTGTCCAACCTGCGGCCCTCCAGGTGTTGTGAAACTACAAGCCCCAGCATGCTTTGCCAGTAGACAACCTGCTGATAGCTGGAAGGTCATGCTGGGACTTGTAGTTTCACAACATCTGGAGGGCCGCAGGTTGGACAGGCCTGTTCTATTGGATAGTATTTCACATTCTATTCAGTGCGTTTTGGCAGAAGGAATTATTTCATGACGTCATCTTAAGTAGCAGGCCCTGAGTTCATCAAATATAATGTAGCCTATACAATAAAGATAACACATCTTTTTACATAAAGTCAAAGAGCGAAATTATATTTGTGGTAATATAGGAAGTGGAAGATTATATTGCTACTTATTGGAAGACATCACCTTGAGTGTTGTGTACAGTAATGAAGGTCCAATCTTCAAGAATACATAAATAAAATAGAAGGTAATTCTGAGAAGGGCTGCTAGAATAGTCCATGGACTGCATAACAAATATTATTATTTGGGAATAACTTGAGTTGAACTTGTACAACTGAGACCAGCGATGGGTAACCAGATATACTTCAAGAGCTGCATTGACGGCCCTCTCGCCAATAAAAGTGCCGTACACTACCCCTTATTCAAGGGATAAGTTAAAATAATACATTTAGTCACAGAAAGGGACCCCACATATCACTCAAACCCTACACTCACCCCCCAAAACATCCCTTAGACCCCTGACAAGGTCAACTGACCCAAAATACTCCCATATGCCCTTTAGAACCCCAAAACTCCTCTCACACCTCCAACTTTGCCTAAAACACCCCTCCGCCTCCAAACTCGCTTATTTAACAAGAGCTGGGCCGCGGATGAAGTTTGAGGGGGCTTCAAGCAGGGAATAAGAGCTGAGGGTACACTGGCCATAAAGCACAGTAAGGGACAGTCGTAAAAGCAGCATCTGGGGGCCACAGGTGATTGCTTTGGTGGGTAGCCTGAGGCCCCTGTTTCCCAACACTGGCTTAGAGAGAAGGAACATAAGTGAGAGAAACATTCAAATAGATCAAAGGTATTAATAGTTAAGAGGGGAAGTATTTAAATAACAATAAGAGGATTTCTTAGAACAAGTGAACACAGTTTCAAATTAGATGGAGAGAGAGACTGACTGGCAATATAAGGAATATGTATTTATTTCACAGATCGGGTAATAGGTTCACAGAATAGTCTCCCACCAGTCTCTCTCTCTCTCTCTCTCTCTCTCTCTCTCGATGTAAGTTCTCTGTACAGCGCAGCGGAATTAGTGGCACTATATAAATAACTGATGATGATCAGAGGATATAAACTATAATGTAATAACTACGATCTGTGACTGCACTGTTTGGATCCCCGTCTGTCCAAATTGGTCAGCCACGTGGGTGGCTAAATTGGACTGATCCAGCTGAACGACCGACTTAGTGTAACAAGAACAGTGGGGTATTTTGACTCTAACCTTTGCTGGGATGTTGCAGGTAATTAGCCTGAAGTCACAGTGTGTGTATCTTAAAAATGACTGTGATCTTGCAGGTGATTGCTCTCTGCCTGGGTGTGTCCCCACTAACAGGCCTCCTTGCCTGAGGGGCGAAAGGCCAAATATCATCCAATTCGGCCACCTACGTGGCGGGATCAGCCCTCGTGTGGTCCGGTGTACATCTAGTGCTTGTGCTGCCAGGCACCATCTCTGCCCATAGTCACATTTCAATTATACATTGAGTATATATTGACATTTGCCTTTTTTTTTTTTACATTTGAATGATCTCTCTTGTGTACATGTACTAACTGCACTGCATGCCTGCTTATTAAGTGACTTGTTTTCTGTTCTTTTAGGAAAAGGGGAATAGAAGTCGTACAGGTGAGTAGTATAACGGTTTTCTTTTATCATTCTTAATAAGTTCAAATACAATCTCAGACTGTTATGACCTTGGCATTGACATGATTACCGCAAAAAATTAAGTTAGAAGTACATACATGTACAATGTTCTTATCGCGTTTAGCATGTTGTTAGTTTAATTGCGATATAGACACGGGAACAATGAATACTCTCTAATCCATTATATACAGTGGCAGATTTATGAATAAATGTCAATAAATTGTAGTGCACAGGGTGCTGTAAATTTGTAAATCTAAAAGTTTTCAAGACTTTGTTGGAGAAGAACGTTTCTATGCAGTACACGTGCTCAGAGTGACCCATACTAATTACAGAGGTCCGTGGCTTGGTGTATGTGGAACATGTATGTATAATGGGAAATATGTTGAATTCCGTCATGGTATAGGAACCTTTACATATATATATGTCAATGTTACATGTCTATAACTTTTCCCTTTTAGGGGGGAATTCAATTGGCCGCGTTACTGCCAAAAGTAACGCGGCCTGTGCACTATTACTGATGTTGCGGTAATAGTGTGCGTATTTACTGTTAATACGGTAATTTCAACACTGCTGCGCTACTTCGGGGGGAATTGAATTCCCACTTTTATCTTTTCACAATTAGTATTTGAAGTATAGGGATCCTTTAGTGCTAATTATATCTTGTCATTGTAGTTTTTATGGTGCATTTAATTAATTCAGGTCTGAGCACATTGTTATGTTCAGTATTCTTCTCCTGCTCGTCTATTTGTACCCTGTTTATTAGCCAATCAGATCAACGGAATGGGCACAGCAGCAGGAGAGGAGTGCGGTGATTTAGTGGGAGTCAGTGACCTGTCCACTGTGAATGTGTTACTGAGGACAGGGCTGCATGTGACAGGGGCAGTGACATGATGTGAGGAGGGGAATGGAGGCAGCAGGAAGCCACAGACTGAGAGTTATATAGTGGAAGGAGCAGGGTCCCCCAGCAGCACAGAGTATATCAGGAGATGAGGGATGTGTTAGTGAGGACAGGGCTGCATGTGACAGGGGCAGTTACATGATGCGAGGAGGGGAATGGAGGCAGCAGGAAGCCACAGACTAGGCGTTATTTAGTGGAAAGAGCAGGGTCCCCAACAGCACAGAGTATTTGATGGGAGTTTCGTGTTACCCAGATGCAGGAAAATTGTGTTGTCCAACTTGTTCCACTTTCAGTACATTTCAGTTGAGTAGCGTCGAAGGTGACATTATTATTGGTGGGAGTAGCGTTGAAGGTGACATTATTATTGGTGGGAGTAGCATTGAAGGTGGTATTATTAGGCATATACAGTAACCTAGCACTATAAAACTATAGTGGTTCACTGTTGTGATTGTGTCTGAGCCAGTGTGTTCCGTGTTGTCATCTTAAGGAGCAATAAGCCTCGGATTCACTAACAATGGAAGGGTACAGAATGAAGCAGACACAGGCTTCGCTGATATACCAAACAATATCCTTTTCCTTTTTTTCAATGTATCCGTCAAATTAAACACAGGATTCTAGATGCCAAAGATATGTTTTTATACGATGTTTGAGAAACTATTGCTCTTCATCAGCAAGGATTGGCTTTCTCATGAAAAGTTATACTAAAAGTTCTTTTCATAATTGTTTGTCTTATCTTTCCAGGCATATTTGTAAACCTCCATCCTAGGCAGGGTTAATGCCGTCCTATTTATGCCTTGCTGACTAAGGAGTTGTGTCCAAGCTTTGCAGTGCGTCGCCATTTAGTATTTCCCTTGCGTGCAAAATAATTTGCGCCCCTTGTATTGTAACGTGGTTTGTCCAGGATCAAATTTACTCTATTTTTTTTTTTTTTTCCAGCTTTACTTTCCTTAACTGCAATGTACCATTCCTGCAGCCATCGTCCATTACAGAAAAATTTCATAATCAGTGTGAAGTTTTAATGTAGGTTTTGCAAATTGTCCTTTCTAAAAATTATACTAAAAACATAAGTAATACAAGAGCATCAGAATAAATATTGATAAGCGCATTTTTACATTCTCTCTGGTTAGTTACGTCAAATGAGTTTTTAACGTTTTTCTGAGCAATTTATTTAATGTAAGGAGCTGTAAACGTTTTTTAACGGTCTATCTTTTATTTTTTTATGTATTTTCATAGTCCTGGTAACGTTGCTACGTTCCTCCTCTTTGAAACCTACAAGAAGCAGATTGTCTTAAATTTTCCACCTTCAGATAATTTTTACTTGTGTGCTTGTATGTGCCCCCTTGAAACTTTTGCTGTGCTCTCTGCATTGGCTGTGATCGGCTTTGCGTGACATCCTGGGACGAGGAAAATAAACTACTCCTTGTAATGATATAAATAAATGGCTAAAAAGCACAGACGGATGGCGGAAAGAAAAGTCATTGTAGGTAGGAAGTGTCAGGTGGGGATATACATTGCGTCATTTGAAGGTAGATTTCCCCCCCCCCGTTAATCTGGTTCTCGTGTAGATTTACTTGTTTGCGTTAAGACAAGACATGGGCATGGGTCTGATTCATATTTGGACATAAGTCCAGTTGAGTGCCGTATCTTTCGGGAGATAGCTCAGGAACGACCAGTGAATGCAATTCACTTCCGAATGCAAATGAAATTACAGCCTACGACTGAAAGGGTGGAAAGGGGGCGACCAGGGACAGACGGACATAGGCAATGTACAGTAAGGGCGTGATGATGCAGCCAGCTCAAGTCCTGGGTGTCTGTCGAGTACACTTGGTTTCACCTGTGTCATTTGTACCGGCTACAGGGCAGGTGTAAGTGCCGACTGATAGTGATGACTGACACGGCATCGTCTTTAGTTGGTACATGTATGCTGCAACTAGCTAGTGCAGAACACGTGTGTGCCATACTTGCCAACTCTCCCGGAATGTCCGGGAGACTCCTGAAATCCGGGTTGGTCTCCCGGGAGAGCGGGCAAGTTTCCCGCATCCGGCAAATAACTGGCCAAAAAAAACCGCGATTTGCGGTGAATCGCGTAATTTTGGCTCAGCGGAAAAGATTAATTGTCGATGCGGGGGTGGGGTCAAAATGACACCAATGACCACCCCTCCAACCCTCCCGCCCTCTAGTCACGTCCCCTGTCCGGGATCTCCCGGACTTCAGTACCTAATAGTAGCCAAGTATGGTGTATGCATGTAACATCTAAAATAAAACCACATTGTATGTGCAGTACACATTAACAATATCTTGATGTATGTATTGAATGTACTTAAAAAAAACTTTTTTTTTTTTTTCACCTATCATATTTTTATTAATGATTTATACTGTTTAGAGTTGTTCATTTATCTTATAATATACATTTTTGTATGTGTTCTGATGTGACGTTATATTGCACGTATACTTGTGCGTAACCACAACTTGCGCCCCGTATTGAATTAGGGCCTCCGGGTATGATTCATTGAGGAAACGAAAGCTAAAAAAAAGATAAACTTTGCACCTGGACAAAACCATGTGGCATTGGAGAAGGGGGGGGGGGGTAAATTTTAAATGTGTGGGGAGGGATTTATAGCTGGGGTAGGACATATCCTAGATCAACTTTAAATTTCAGTGTCAAAATAAAGCTATCAAGTATTTGTGTGATACATGAAAAAACAGCCAGTATTTATCTTATGTGCAAAATAATAAACTAATGTGCACCCTATGCATGTTAACATGGTTTGTCCAGAATCAAACTTACTCATACATTACCAACCTTTTTAAAGTTGTATCCGGGAGATCCCAGGCAGGGGGGCGTGGGTGGAGGGCGGGAGACGCAGGACGCGGGGAATTGTCATTTTGCCCCTCCCCCCAACAAAAATGCAGTTTTTGCAGTGGGGGCGGGGCCAAAATGACGCAAATCGCGTCATTTTGACTGCAAGAGGCCATTTGCGGGATATTTGCCTGCTCTCCTGGGAGTCCGGGAGATCTACCTGAATTTCGGGAGTCTCCCGGACATTCCGGGAGAGTTGGCAAGTATGAACTTACTCAGAGGTCTCTGTAGCTTGAAACACAAAATAGAGACACGTTGTCTGTACAGTCTCCCCAATATTTGATGGACCATGAATGCTGCTTGTTTTGTCATGTGTTCTGGAAATTCAGTGTGTAGTGACCTTGTGTTGATGGCCGTTGGTCCCTAATCAGTTGAAAGTGTTTATTCTGGTGCGTACTGGTTCAGCTCACAAAATGGCTGCCTCCATGGTGTGTAGGGTTACACTTTAAATGGACTCTGGAAAGCACTTAAAATAGCAAAAAGGCTAACAGCCTCAGTGAGCATGAAAGACATGGACCCAGTTTAGCTGCCTGGTGCTCGGCCTCCCATAGCCGTCCGTGAAAGTACCAGTGAGTTTATTGTGCTTTTCATCTCGCCGAAAGTATCTTTTATAGAGTTTAACTGACATCTTTACATCTATTTGGGCTATTTTCAGTCTCTGCAAATAAATCTCAGGAGATTAATCTCTAACTATTTCAGTCTCTGGAACTTGTAAGAAGAGAGCCTGTTAATGGTGGAATAAAGTAACCTAGATACTATAAGAAATACAGAATGTTCCTACTTTGGGGCCTATGTAACAATGTCCACATTCTTGCCCTGTTAAGTATCTTCTGTTATCGGCGTTATTCGCAGCTATAACAGATGACTTAACAGAGCAATATACCGTTACGGTCAGGCTGGGACGGCACCTCCGGTAAGAGGCTGTGCCGGCAAGGACACTGCGCCCAATTAACGCGTCTTTTGACGCTTTCTTACGCAGTGATTGAGAGAGGCACTTCCGGGTTTGGAATGGTGTCTGTACTGCGAATGCAGGACCATGGGGCACAGTCCAGCCTGCCGGGAGGGATCCCAATATTCCTTTCCGGGAATCCTATAGCCCAGGCTTGGTTAACCTGTGGCATTCCAGGTGTTGTGAAACTACAAGCCCCAGCATGCTTTGCCAATATATAGCAGCTTATTGCTGGAAGGGTTTGCTGGGACTTGTAGTTTCACAACACCTGGAGTGCCACAGGTTAGCCAAGCCTGCTATAGCCAATGCTGCAGCATTGGCATTCTGTAGCTGCTAAGGCCATTCTGGGGTCAAGCTCCAAAAAGCTAAGTTTCTCCAGACCGTAGTGCCCACTGAGAACTAGGGACTGTGGTATTTTGGGTTAGTTAGCCTCGGCTCTTTCCGCATGGTTCTAGGCTTTCTAAATAGGTGCCTTGGGGAGAATTTATACAGAAACATTCATTGAAACATTGAGAATTATTGATGGGAAACAGAAACTGTTCTGTATTCCATGATATATTTAGCCATTAGTTTTTGGAATGTCTCACTGGATATTTTACTAGTGTTTTTTAATATATATTTATGTGTATTTGCCCTTTTAGTTCTTGAGTATTTTTCTTTTACTTTATTGTTTGGTATGAGTGGAGATGTGGCATGTGACTAACGATTTAAAGAGCCACTGTAACCGGGCATTGATGTATAGCGAAGGCTGTGTATCTCTGACCTGAATAATATACATGAAATAACTGGAGGGTTTGTACACAGCTAAATATGTCAAACATGATCTCCTTCATTCCGCTGCAGCAGGTTGCTGTATTAGGTGGAAGATGTTTCTCTAATTGAGCAGACAAGTTTGAGTGACAGCTTTGTAGACTTGTTTGGCAGACATGCACTGTGTGAATTGGTTGATTTTATACAACGGGACGGGGACACTGAGCTCACCGTAACCCAAATGCCTTCAGAGTCAACTTTTTGAGCATTACGAGTTTCTAGCAGGACACGGTCTTAAAATGTGGGAGGAGCTTCCGAGGCCTGTTGGTGAGCAACTCTTTACATTTGATCACAAATTTAGTTATAAACAGTTTGACGAACATTCTGTTATGTTTAGGTAATGACAGATTTGTTGTATGATTGATCGTCCTGGTATCCTATTGGAAAGATCACATGAGGCTGTTAGCCGTGTGACCCCTTAAAGTGTACCTGTTAGGCAGTTTTAAGCAATCTAACTTTAGAGAGCAGACTTGGGAAACGCCTAATTGCAATTTTAAAGTTATTAATGAACAAACCATTCTTGAGAAAATTGTGTATGAAACTATACCCCTCCTTCTGTCTGGTGCTTCCTGTTAATCATGTGATCACTCAGAGCCAATGTACTGAAAGCTGGCGGACTTCCTACAGTCTGCAGATGTGTAGATCAGAGGTGTGCAAACTGTGGGGCGTGAACTCGCATGGGGTCTTCTGATTATTAGATATGCAATAGATTGTCCTCGCTTGTGGGGCCAGCACAGGTGTTAACACACACTACGAGTACAATATATTATACTGGTAAAAGCACAACCCATGATATCTGCACGGAAATCACGTTAAAAGCAGTCTAATTCCCTTCTTAACTTTCATGCATTTTAGCCGTTTTCCCAGCCTGCTCTCTGATGCATCTGTCTTCTATCTATGTAATTGCTTGTAAACTTTAAAGGACTCGCAGTCCCGTAGGAAAAAAGCACTGTATAAATATTGTTGTAGTTTCTTCTATAGTTACTTTGACTTAAATGATTTACAAATTTAAATGATCTGGTTTAGTCCCAAGTGTGATGCAATTATAGGACATAGAAAGGAAGCTGTACATTTTAGTTTAGAAAATGCTATTCCTGTGCGCACAAGTCTTAAGGGTAGTGGTACAAGTCGGGGGTAAATATTGGGGACTTATGTCATTTTGGAGGGTTTGTGAGACACCTATCTGCATGATATTCATAAAATATAATGGAAGGAACATGGGTAATGTGATGAAAACATTCCAGTATCGTATACTACAATGTATTTTTTTTTTTTAACGGAGTACAGGAAAGCAGCATATTTAAACCATAGGGATCTATTTATGACTCCTCCCATTTTCTTAATTATAATTTATTATCGCAGTGATAAGAAAAAAAATTAACATGTATTTTTATTAAAAATCAGGTTCGAGGCGACTAGTCTATAGTAAAGTGATTGCAATCTTCTAGGTATATCCTGGCCTATGCACTGCACATGCGTGATTGGAGAACAGTTAGGGAAAGGGGGGTGGGGGTCCTAAGATCCTCTCCTGCGATGCTTTCCCGATAACGTAGAATGACTGGCGCTTAGTTTTCAGCGCTAGATAAATCGGTCCGGACCACAGTCCCCATTGAGAATAATGGGGACTGCGGTATTGTGCTGTAGTTTTATTTAATGCAGGCCAAAAAGCTTCATTTAATCTAAACCGCATGGAAACGGAAGTTTCTGCAGGTTTTAAGGCTTCATAAATCTAAGGGACTTGCAGAAACAGTGGCAGATCCGTGGAACAGGGTCTCAGCAGAGGTGGTACAGGCACTTACTGTAAAAGCATTATAAAATGCCTGATGTATAACTAAAAAGTATAGCAAAAAATAAAACAAGCTATGAACTAGGCAGTAGAATGGGCAGAGTAGATGACAAGTCAGTTTGTTACCATCGTCAAAAATCGTTGCTTGTCTCTAGACTTTATTATGTGTAGAGTACACATCCAGGCCCTGCGGCCTCCCACCGCCCAGCCGAGGACACTTCTCTTACATTATATTGATTTTCTGCAGTTCTGGGGAAGCACAGCAATGCAGTCAGTGTCTGCCGGCTGGATTTGTACTGTACACACATTAGTGATACATTATCTCCAGTTACATGAGCAGATCCCAGGAGAAAGATGTGTAACGTAGAGCTAGGTCCAGGGATGAGCAATATTCCTCGCTACTTCGCATGTAACTAATTATGCATCGGGAGAAATGTCCTCTAAGTGGATGTCCGGATATCACAATACTGGCTAAGTACTTCAGCCCCCTAGTTTTATGTTTTGCAAGGGACCGGAAAAAAATGTATAAACTCCAGGAAAGTGTAAAATGATGGAAATGCCTAAAAACACCTGAAATATCATCATCGGCTATTTATATAGCGCCACTAATTCCGCAGCGCTGTACAGAGAACAACTCGCATCAGTCCCTGCCCCATTGGCGCTTACAGTCTAAATTCCCAACACAGACACACAATGCTTTCCTAACAGTCATTGGCAAAAGACAAGAGATCCCTAGATATGGGGCTCACCTAATACAACTTGTTTAAACTTTCAAACTTTAAATGCCACTCGCAAACGATTTCCAGTTCAAATTCTGAGTGCTACAATTTACTTAAATATCGTCGAAGACTTAAAAATGGAACTTACGCATAAAATCAGCTGTTGAAAACTCAAACACTGTCGCTGCTGTTTGTCAGGTGGTGCATAATTGAGCCTCCTTGGAAAATTTGTATCCATGGAGATAATGGGTGCTGGACGATGTTGCTAATGGAAGGACGGTTATTCACAAGTGGCTGAGTGCGCCTGAGTTTCCAATGGGCAATTTCAGACAGAGGCCCATCTTTAAGTATCAGAATTTTATTCCAGGGAAGTTTAATGCACATCATAATGATTTTAATTAGGCTACCCCCATTTTTTAAGTTAGCTATTAAATTAGTGTATTTAAATGAGGGAACAGACAGATTCAGCTGTAATTTTTGTAGTGTTAGCAAGAGGAATGAATAGGTAACTAATATTTATTGTTTTTGTATTTTATTTTAACACAGAAGTCTAGTTTAGGTGTCTAGCTGTTTGGTGTGTTTTTAGCCTTTGCTTAGGTTGTCTACTGATGAACCATAACTCTACTGACACCATATATTTGGTCCTGATGTGACTGTCTAGAACACAGATGTCAGGCTAGGTTTAGTCTTTAGCCAGAGTTCAGGATCTTCTTTCTTAATATCAATTTCTCACTCAGACATTCTAAAACAGGGCAATTCTTAGAGCCTGGTGTGTTTGAATTATTAGAGGATCGAGTTTGCGGAGTGCCGCCACTTTGTCTTAGCCCCAAGACCTTGCCAGAAACGGATTTAGACCTCATGGAGCCCTAGGCAAGATATTGGTTTGGAGGTCCCCCCCCTGAAACAATCCATAGCACTATATTTTTTTTGCATAGCATATACTCTTATAGTTAAGTAGAAGGGTAAGTTATATGAGCCGCACATCACACTGCTCCTCCTGCATCACCATGCGGCCCCTTATTATTGTCCCTCTCATCACACTGTGCCCTCTCTACCCAGCCCCTTCACACATGCCCCCTCTCTGGCCAGCACCTTCACCCCCTCTCTGCCCAGCCCCTTCACACATGCCCCCTCTCTGCCCAGCCCCTTCACACATGCCCCCTCTCTGGCCAGCACCTTCACCCCCTCTCTGCCCAGCACCTTCACCCCCTCTCTGCCCAGCCCCTTCACACATGCCCCCTCTCTGGCCAGCACCTTCACCCCCTCTCTGGCCAGCACCTTCACCCCCTCTCTGGCCAGCACCTTCACCCCCTCTCTGGCCAGCACCTTCACCCCCTCTCTGGCCAGCACCTTCACCCCCTCTCTGGCCAGCACCTTCACCCCCTCTCTGGCCAGCACCTTCACCCCCTCTCTGCCCAGCACCTTCACACATGCCCCCTCTCTGCCCAGCCGCTTCACACATGCCCCCTCTCTGCCCAGCCCCTTCACACATGCCCCCTCTCTGCCCAGCCCCTTCACACATGCCCCCTCTCTGGCCAGCACCTTCACCCCCTCTCTGCCCAGCACCTTCACACATGCCCCCTCTCTGCCCAGCCCCTTCACACATGCCCCCTCTCTGCCCAGCCCCTTCACACATGCCCCCTCTCTGCCCAGCCCCTTCACACATGCCCCCTCTCTGCCCAGCCCCTTCACACATGCCCCCTCTCTGCCCAGCCCCTTCACACATGCCCCCTCTCTGCCCAGCACCTTCACACATGGCCCCCTCTCTGCCCAGCACCTTCACACATGGCCCCCTCTCTGCCCAGCCCCATCACACATGGCCCCCTCTCTGCCCAGCCCCATCACACATGGCCCCCTCTCTGCCCAGCCCCATCACACATGGCCCCCTCTCTGCCCAGCCCCATCACACATGGCCCCCTCTCTGCCCAGCCCCATCACACATGGCCCCCTCTCTGCCCAGCCCCATCACACATGGCCCCCTCTCTGCCCAGCCCCATCACACATGGCCCCCTCTCTGCCCAGCCCCATCACACATGGCCCCTCTTTGGCCAGCCCCTTCACACATGGCCCCTCTTTGGCCAGCCCCTTCACACATGGCCCCTCTCTGTGCCTAGCACCTTCACACATGGCCCCTCTCTGTGCCCAGCACCTTCACACATGGCCCCTCTCTGTGCCCAGCACCTTCACACATGGCCCCTCTCTGTGCCCAGCACCTTCACACATGGCCCCTCTCTGTGCCCAGCACCTTCACACATGGCCCCTCTCTGTGCCCAGCACCTTCACACATGGCCCCTCTCTGTGCCCAGCACCTTCACACATGGCCCCTCTCTGTGCCCAGCACCTTCACACATGGCCCCTCTCTGTGCCCAGCACCTTCACACATGGCCCCTCTCTGTGCCCAGCCCCATCACACATGGTCCCTCTTTGGCCAGCCCCTTCACACATGGCCCCTCTCTGTGCCCAGCACCTTCACACATGGCCCCTCTCTGTGCCCAGCACCTTCACACATGGCCCCTCTCTGTGCCCAGCACCTTCACACATGGCCCCTCTCTGTGCCCAGCACCTTCACACATGGCCCCTCTCTGTGCCCAGCACCTTCACACATGGCCCCTCTCTGTGCCCAGCACCTTCACACATGGCCCCTCTCTGTGCCCAGCCCCATCACACATGGTCCCTCTTTGGCCAGCCCCTTCACACATGGCCCCTCTCTGTGCCCAGCACCTTCACACATGGCCCCTCTCTGTGCCCAGCACCTTCACACATGGCCCCTCTCTGTGCCCAGCACCTTCACACATGGCCCCTCTCTGTGCCCAGCACCTTCACACATGGCCCCTCTCTGTGCCCAGCACCTTCACACATGGCCCCTCTCTGTGCCCAGCACCTTCACACATGGCCCCTCTCTGTGCCCAGCACCTTCACACATGGCCCCTCTCTGTGCCCAGCACCTTCACACATGGCCCCTCTCTGTGCCCAGCACCTTCACACATGGCCCCTCTCTGTGCCCAGCACCTTCACACATGGCCCCTCTCTGTGCCCAGCACCTTCACACATGGCCCCTCTCTGTGCCCAGCACCTTCACACATGGCCCCTCTCTGTGCCCAGCACCTTCACACATGGCCCCTCTCTGTGCCCAGCCCCTTCACACATGGCCCCTCTCTGTGCCCAGCCCCTTCACACATGGCCCCTCTCTGGCCAGCCCCTTCACACATGGCCCCTCTCTGGCCAGCCCCTTCACACATGGCCCCTCTCTGGCCAGCCCCTTCACACATGGCCCCTCTCTGGCCAGCCCCTTCACACATGGCCCCTCTCTGGCCAGCCCCTTCACACATGGCCCCTCTCTGGCCAGCCCCTTCACACATGGCCCCTCTCTGCCCAGCACCTTCACACATGGCTCCTCTCTGGCCAGCCCTTTCACACATGGCCCCTCTCTGGCCTGCACCTTCACACATGGCCCCTCTCTGGCCTGCACCTTCACACATGCCCCCCCTCTCTGTGCCCAGCACCTTCATACATGGCCCCCTCTCTGCCCAGCACCTTCACACATGGCCCCCTCTCTGCCCAGCACCTTCACACATGCCCCCTCTCTGCCCAGCACCTTCACACATGGCCCCTCTCTGCCCAGCACCTTCACACATGGCTCCTCTCTGGCCAGCCCTTTCACACATGGCCCCTCTCTGGCCTGCACCTTCACACATAGCCCCTCTCTGGCCTGCACCTTCACACATGGCCCCCTCTCTGTGCCCAGCACCTTCACACATGGCCCCTCTCTGCCCAGCACCTTCACACATGCCCCCTCTCTGCCCAGCACCTTCACACATGGCCCCTCTTTGTGCCCAGCCCCTTCACACATGGCCCCTCTTTGTGCCCAGCCCCTTCACACATGGCCCCTCTTTGTGCCCAGCCCCTTCACACATGGCCCCTCTTTGTGCCCAGCCCCTTCACACATGGCCCCTCTTTGTGCCCAGCCCCTTCACACATGGCCCCTCTTTGTGCCCAGCCCCTTCACACATGGCCCCTCTTTGTGCCCAGCCCCTTCACACATGGCCCCTCTCTGCCCAGCCCCTTCACACATGGCCCCTCTCTGCCCAGCACCTTCACACATGGGCCCCTCTCTGTGCCCAGCACCTTCACACATGGGCCCCTCTCTGTGCCCAGCACCTTCACACATGGGCCCCTCTCTGTGCCCAGCACCTTCACACATGGGCCCCTCTCTGTGCCCAGCACCTTCACACATGGGCCCCTCTCTGTGCCCAGCACCTTCACACATGGGCCCCTCTCTGTGCCCAGCACCTTCACACATGGGCCCCTCTCTGTGCCCAGCACCTTCACACATGGGCCCCTCTCTGTGCCCAGCACCTTCACACATGGGCCCCTCTCTGTGCCCAGCACCTTCACACATGGGCCCCTCTCTGTGCCCAGCACCTTCACACATGGGCCCCTCTCTGTGCCCAGCACCTTCACACATGGGCCCCTCTCTGTGCCCAGCACCTTCACACATGGGCCCCTCTCTGTGCCCAGCACCTTCACACATGGGCCCCTCTCTGTGCCCAGCACCTTCACACATGGGCCCCTCTCTGTGCCCAGCACCTTCACACATGGGCCCTCTTACACTACAGCTTCAATCTCACACACACTAGCTCTCCGTCACAGTACCCCTTCTTCTTACCTTTTTCTACCTATTGTGACTCCAGGAACAGTCCTGCACACTGACTACCATTGAGTTCCAGCAGCCCGTCTAACACTGTGTACCATGTGACCGCGGTCACATGACCCTGCTACCATAACACCAGCCCCTCCCACGACTCGCGGCACCCGCACGAGTCGCGCGTGCCCCCCAATCTGGGCCCCCCTGAGAACCGTTAGGCCCTAGGCAGGTGCCTAGGTTGCCTAGCGGTAAATCCGGCCCTGGGCCTTGCAAATAGCACCCTGATTGTGGGGCTCTTGTAGATTAAAAGTTTGTCTCTGTGTAAATCAGCTGGGGAGGGATTTTCACGTTTTCGGTTGCCAGGGAACTGCTGTTTGCTTGAAACATCGGAGATGGTTTATTTTCACATGAAATATTAATGGCAGCAGCTTACAAGCCAGAGCATCGGGGAAAACGTGAGACGCTTGAAATACCGAGCCAGAAAAAGCACACAGACGTCAGGAACTGATCACACTAAAACTTGGCCTGCTTTAATTCCCAAAGCCCTGTTTATTTTTATTTTTATGCCAGGATATCCAAAACACACATTGCCCTAAGTACGGATGGAAAGTAGAAAATGTTCACTTTTTTTTTTTTTTTTTTAAAAGGCACACAAATAATTTTTCCCCATAAATGTCACTAATTACACTGATGAAAGTGGAGTTTGCTCAGCAGGGTCCCCAATATTTTCTATCACATACCCTACCGTAGCAGGCATGAGGGGCTTTTAAATGGTTTAGTGTCTGTCTCAAACTAATGATGTAAAAGACATGCAGGTATAGAAGACTTTTTTGTATTTTGCCATTACATTTCTATGGCACACCATGATGGAAATCCAATTTCTTTACGTATTTGTATTTATCAATAACAATATATACGATCAACACAAAGTTGAGACAATGCAGTGACGTCAGGCAGACAAGCCATGTGACCAAGCCATGTGACCCATGTCTCCCAAGCTGTCTATTGGCCGATGGAGGTGATCTTGCCACGAGTTTTCCACCGTCCCTCCACAAGGATTCAATTGCCTGATAATGGCTATAATATTGCAGTATGTGCCGAGGCAGATTCAGAGACGGGTGCAAGATTGGAGTCAATTGTGCGTAAACATAAAAAAACAACACATGGAAAATAGCGTATTTTCGCCCATATGCAGGGCCATATGCATCCATAGGCATACACGCCTGGTTTACAATAAGGCGTCACCATTAACATGTATTTGCATCTGCCCTATAGCAGTTATAAGATGTACAGCTCCCCGATTTGCTACACACAGCGGGCATCCGTCGCTACTTAGTCACTGACTTTCAGCAATAAATGCAAATCACTGTTTATAAGAGTGTATTGCTGCACCAGAGGGTTTTCTTTCTTTCTTTTTAAATGTTTGTTTGCCTGGTTATCATCCTACTGTTACATAAACAGACGAGCTGAGCTTTTTCAATTAGTGTAAACATTTCTTTGCCGTCAGTATAAGAAACAGCAGCAGTCCCTGTGAGAGGAGGCATCATTACAGCTCCCAGCTGAGACTGCAGAGCTGACGGACTAAAGCCTTTATCCCTATCACACGTACGAATAGGTATCTCCTACATTCCAGTGTTATTGTGGATATGGAAAATTATATAAACGGACATGGACGTCGTATGGTGCCAGTATGGACGGCCCCTATTCTGTGGTACTGGCAATGTCCTCACACCCGTTGAAAAAGGGTTACCATACAGGCAGCATGCAGTCTCTTGACCGGTCTCTTTTGCTGCCGGCAGAAGCAGAGATTCACCAGGTTGGCAGACCCCAGGTTGAAGTCATAGTTGCCTAATCTCCCGGAATGTCCGGGAGACTCCTGAATTTTTGTGAGCACTCCCGGGAGAGCGGGATAACCTCCCGAATCCTGCCCGCTTTGTTGGTGAAGTGGGTGGTGGGAGCGGGGCTAATCGCGTCATCCTGGCCTGCGCCGCCTGTTATAATAGGCCAAAAACTGGTATTGTATAGCAGGGGGCCCAAGACCCTTCCACCTAACCCGCTCTCCCCTCCCTCCTCCCGTCCCCTCTACTCTCCTTTACATCAACTGGCCCCTTTTGTACCCGAGTTTTGTTCACCCTCCCTTAGGATGTAAGCTCATTTGAGCAGGGCCCTCTTCCCTCCTGTCTCCTTACCTACTCTTCTGCTCCGTCTTTTCTGCATTAGCCTGCTTGGAGCTCCTGAATTGTTGGTATTTTTGTTTACTGCTCAGTAATGTTTTACCCTGTACTGTCTATTGTCTGTGCATTGTACGGCGCTACGGAACTCTTGTGGCGCCTAACAAATAAAGGATAATAATAATAATAACTTTGGAGATCTCCCGGAGGGGGTGATCTCCAAAGTTGGCAAGTATGGTTAAAGTAATACATTAGATTAAAGTTTACATTATTGTACTCTTTTTCAGTTTTGGGTGGAGTGATCCAAGTAGAAATAGATGGGATTTCTGAGTAGACCTCTTTTTAAAATGCTATTTAAACACTGGAAAGGACATTAGAAAGGTTATGTACGCTGTGTGCTCCCCCTGCATTGCGTTTATTGTGAGCACCTCCCTCCATAGCCGCGTGTCTATTTAATATGGTGTCAAGTTCCGCCATATTTGGCCACGTCGGCCCCACATTTCCTGTTTATTTTGTCCTTGTGCACGTTAGAGATTCGTTTTCAAAGGGATCTCTCCAAAACAGACATATATTGATCCTGCAGATGTTTGCAGCGCTGCTCTCGTGGGGGCTGACCATAACGATCTGCACACTGCCTTTGAATTACATGCAGAAGGACCGATCAATTTACTGTACAGTACTGAGCTAAAAGAGTTTTGTTGATGGTGGGGATATTTTTTCCTTAACAATAACTGCAGTATGATTGATGATGAACTATCTTCAGAGCTACACACTGATAAACAAGTCCTGAGAATGCAGCCTATGGGTTCTGGTGACATCACTGAAGCAGTGAACACTTTGTGATGTCCTTAGTTTCCTAGTGTATTGATAGACGGCAGAAAAATGTCCTACTGATATTGACAGCTGCAAATCTGCTTGAAATCATTACAACCAGACAATGCTTTTAAGAGTAACTCTAACCAGAAGATAACATTTCCCATTAAATCAATATACTAGTTACCTATGTGGTATTTTATTTCCAGCTTGCACTGTTTTTCATTTCTTGTAGGTTCCCCTGCTAGGTAATAGCATCCTTCATCAACACCCCTCCTGCCTAATTGAAATAGGTAGTAGAGCAAGTTGTCGATGCTCCTCCCCCCGGCTCATTCTCACTATTAAGCACACTTTCCAACTCTCCCTGAATGTCAGGGAGACTCCCTAAAATAGGGGTGATCTCCCTCACCCCCTGAAGAGTCTGGCATTCTCCCTGATGCTGAGCCAGTACAAGACGTGGTTGGCTTCACCATCTGTGGCATGATGACACAGTTCAGAAATTGTGTCCTATGTCCATGTATTGTTGCCTATGGAGGTGGCCATTTTCATGGATACCAAGATTTAATCAAAGACTGACAGGTAAGACAACAAGACTTCAGTAACGGAGACAGAAATGTAAAAGACACTTCAGTCTCTAGAGATTCATTAGCTGCTTTTCTTCAACGGCATAGTTGCCTACTCTCCCGGAATGATCGGGAGACTCCTGCATTCTTGGAGACCTCCCAGTCTCTCTCCTGTGTATTAACTCTATCTGTGCATGTGCTGCCAGTCGCTCCTGCCTGCCATCGGACTTTAGGGGAATCGCTGATCGCAAGCAGGGGAGAGAGGCTTGGCATTATGGGAATTGTAGTTTTCTCAGAGCTGTGATGTTTCCAGTCTCTCCTTTAATGCATCAATTTGAAATTTACTCAGGAGTCTTTCTCTTTTTTTCCCATTTGTTGTATGGGAGCGTGTGCTGTGACACGGTAACTGCTTGTATTATTTACATTTTCTGGCCCGACAGGACCATTATAGCCCAAAATTAAAATGTTAAAATATGAACCATAAAGGTAACTTACATGAGAATGAGTTGCTGTTTCATCCCAGGTCTTGCTCCCCTGTATGAATCAACCAATTCACACAGTGAATTTCTACAAAGCAAGTCTGTCAAACTGTCAGTCACTGTCTGTCTGTCTGGTTAGAGAGCACCACTCTTACATGGCAGCCTGCTGCAGATGAATAAAATAGGGCACGGTGGACATATTTAGTGAAGTATAAATACGCCAGTTACTTGAGGTATATTATTTAGCTGTAATACCTGGCCTTTGATATACATTCATTTCAACTCCAACTTTAATTGCTCGTTTAAGGGTAACAAAGTGCCTCTTGCTTTGTGGATGTCACTTGTTGCTAGGGAATTTAATTCCTGAATTTAAGTAGACAAATTCTTATTTCTTAACGGGATTTCCCAGCTTCTAAGGACTTTACTAACTTGTAATTGACCTAATTTAGCTTTTGTCAACACATTTTTTTCTTCTGAATATTCCTCTCTGCTCAGGAGAGATTTGTATATCTTGTCTTGAGATAGAACTGAACACTTCTCTGTATATACAGCATCCTATGCAGAGAGCCTGTGTTGTATCACCAGGATACAAACATAAAGAACTTGGTCTGTTCATGTAGATATGTCTGAAAAGCAAAAAAAGGGAGCCAGGAAGATAAATAAAATGTAATTAGTAAAAGTTGCAGAATGATATGGACAAGCCTATAAACTAAAGTCCTCTGACAGGAGATAACCCAATTAAGACTCTAAGGTGACTTTTGTGAGTTGACCAATCACATCTAGCGACCCTGTCAGAGGCGGAGCTAGCGAGCTGTGGGCCCCGGTGCAGGGAGGCGGGGCCCACAGTACCTGCCATGCAGCGGGCCCCCATTATCTACATGGGCCCCGTTGCATCTGTCGCTCACATACATTGGAAGCAGCCATTTTGTGCTCTGAACCACTATTCATGAAAACGCACAGTTGCCAATAGTCCCCAATTTCCAGGGACAGTCCCAGTTTTTTAAATGTGTCCCTGAAAATGTCTCTTATTCATTGTTGACTAACTGCACTACAAAATAAATTCTCTGCACGTCCGCTATGAGAATACAGCCAATCAGGAACTAGCGGCATCCACTGAGAAATGAGGCAGCCATTTTGCTTACCGGAAAAGTTATGCCCATCAATCACTTTGCTCCTCAGTCACTAGTTCCTCGTGAACGAATATTCTGCATTGTTTGAGGCCAAAACATGTCTGCCTCCACTGAGGTAATGTTTAACGTTCGTCGCTCCTCATACCAGCGGCATGATTTTTTTTTTATTTTATTTTGTCTCTCTGAGGACTTATGACCGCACATCTCCCAGAAATCCTGGCTGTAACATGATGGATAGAAAGTCGTTAACAACACGAAACCTGCTCGGAGCAGGTTCTTCCTTCATCCTGTTTATTGTTAAACGTCTGCAAACCTTAATTTTGTTTGTCATGTTGCTCCGTGTGATTAAGTTGACGTTCTGCAGGGACCCTCTTTCCTTTCCGTGTGATTGGATGCAGCTGGGAGAATCGGATCTGCAGTAAAACGTGAGTGGACTATGTCTAGCTGCGGCTTCTGGCTTGTGTTGAACCACTACTCAATGCCAGTAGACGCAAGCCTGTGGCAGCCGTGGTCAAAGGGCAGCATAGAAACTGTTAGGTTGAATCTTATTTAATTTTCTTTATTTGCTACTAGTTTTTTGTTTTTGCATTTAATACTAGAACAGGCCTGGCCAACCTGTGACTCTACAAGTGTTGTTAAACTACAAGTGCCAGAATGCCATGACCGTTATTGGCTGGCTATCTACTGGCAAAGCATGCTGGGAATTGTAGAGAGCCACAGGTTGGCCAGGCCTATAATAGAGGGTATGTAATCTGCCCTCCATTGTTTTTAAACTATTACTCTCGGCAGAATCGCCATGCTGTGAGATGGAGGAGTGGAACATTGGGAGAACAACGGGTTACACAGGGATGCTGGTCCCAGCACACAGGAACATTGTTCACCCTTTCTGTGTTATTTGTGGTGGCTTCTATCAGCATGACGGGTCACACCCGGGCTATCGATTGCAGCAATAGCTCAGATATCTTCTGGGCAACTTATCTGCGGTTCAATCGTTTCTTTTCTGTTGGTACTGGGTGGTGCTCTGGGCTGGGTGTTGACATCATGTTTTAGGCACAAAGTTCAATCCCCAGCTGCCTGCTGTTCCCTCTATATAACAAAGCCCAAAGTATTAATCACCCATTCACCTGGCAACCGGGATTGGAAATGTTAACCCTTTCTCTAAAGACCCGTAGAGAGAATCTGCATGTCCAGACAGATGTAACGTAAGGAACGCTGAGCTAAGGATTACTCCTAACCTGCATATAGGGGAAGGAGCCATCTTTTGAAGTGAACCAAGGTTATCAGTTTGCTAGGAACTAGGGTACTTGTTAATTATAAGGGCACCACACACCCTGAGCTGCTTCCACTTGGCGCTCTCCCGTTGTCAGGCTCACGTCAGTGACTAAATGATCGCGTCGGCCAGGCAGCAGGGGCTTTGTTCGGTATTTAATAGCTAATCTGGCAACTCTATATTCAGCAGTAAACAGATACTAGATATTCTAGTATGAATCTGATCACTGACTATTCTCAGACCCAGAAAAAAAGAAATCCATGAGATAATGTAGGGGGTTTGGCCTGCCTTTGAAATGCTGAAACCATGATCTTCTCTCTAAAGGATGTGTTTCCCAAATGTTTATGAACTGCCTCAATCTCGTGAAAGCTAAACTACATAAAACCTCTGGGCCAGCCAGAAATTTTACTGCGCTAAAACATTGAGTGTAAGGGTTTAGGGAAGTCAGAACATAGGGGATTCGTCCAAAATTCCGTACGTGTATATGTGTGTGTACGTATGTACAGTCGTGGCCAAAAGTTGTGAGAATGACACAAATATTGGTTTTCACAAAATTTTCTGCTTCAGTGTTTTTAGACCTTTTGTCAGATGTTGCTATTTGTATAGTGAAGTAATATAACAAGCATTTCATAAGTGTCAAAGGCTTTTATTGACAATTACATTAAGTTTGTGCAAAGAGTCAATATTTGTAGTGTTGACCCTTATTTTTGAAGACCTCTGCATTTCGCCCTGGCATGCTGTCAGTCAACTTCTGGGTCACATACTGACTGATGGACGCCCATTCTTGCCTAATCAATGCTTGGTGTTTGTCAAAATTTGTGGGTTTTTGTTTGTCCACCCGTCTCTTGAGGATTGACCACAAGTTCTCAATGGGATTGAGGTCTGGGTAGTTTCCTGGCCATGGACCCAAAATTTTGATGTTTTGATCCCGAGTCACTTAGTTACCACTTTTGCCTTATGGCAAGGTGCTCCATCATGCTGGAGAAGGCATTGTCCATCACCAAACTGTTCTTGGATGGTTGGGAGAAGTTGCTCTTGGAGGATGTTTTGGTACCATTCTTTATTTATGGCTGTGTTCTTAGGCAAAATTGTGAGTGAGCCCACTCCCTTGGCTGAGAAGCTACCCCACACATGAATGGTCTCAGGATGCTTTACTGTTGGCATGACACAGGACTGATGGTAGCGCTCACCTTTCCTTCTCTGGAGAAGTGTCACTGACCTGATGTCAGCTGGTCCTTTTGTGGCAGGGCTGAAATGCAGTGGAAATGTTGTTTTTGGGATAAAGTTCATTGTCATGTCAAAGAGGAACTTTGAAATTAATTGCAATTCATCTGATCACTCTTCATGGCATTCTGAAGCATATGCAAATTGCCATCATAAAAACTGACGCAGCAGAGTTTGTGAAAAATATTTGTGTCATCCTCAAAACTTTTGTCCTTGTGTGTGTGTGTGTGTGTGTGTGTGTGTGTGTGTATATGTGTGTATGTATATGTGTATGTATATGTGTATATATATATATATATATATATATTCATTCATTCATTCATTCTCTGATATCCATGATCCCTCTCCTGGACTAATATGTGAGAATCAGAGCTTTAAATACATGACATAACTGGAGAGTCCATACATAAAGAACAAGTCGACTATAAAGAAAGTAGATTTAAAATCCTTCATACCTGGATGTGCCTGGAAACCCATTCCTGACTAAAGGGATATTTAGGACTCCACAAAAGGGGACTTAACGTTCCCCAGTGAAGCATAATGATGAAATTATAATCCTTTATGGGCACTTTAACATTTCAAACCTTTATTAATATTTTAAAATATGAAATCCTGAAATAGAAAGTTAAATATTAAAAACTGTGGTGTTGTATAGAAGAGGTGACTAGTGTCATCTCTTCAGATATATATATATTTTCTTCATTTACACAGGATATTTAATATTTTTTGGTGGTGTAATTATATATTATATATTGCTGAGTATCAAAATCCTGTATCCATGTGTCACATGGGATCTTTTTTCAACATATTGATCATGAATGATTATTACTCAGAACCTCCTGTCTTCAACATCTATATAGGTCCTATATTTGTTCCCAATCATAAAGTGCTACGGAGTTTGCTGGCACTATATCATCATCATCATCATCATTTATTTATTTATATAGCGCCACTAATTCTGCAGCGCTGTACAGAGAACTCATTCACATCAGTCCCTGCCCCATTGGAGCTTACAGTCTAAATTCCCTAATATAGACACACACACACAGACAGAGGGAGAGACTAGTGTCAATTTTGATAGCAGCCAATTAACCTACCTGTATGTTTTTGGAGTAAACGTTGATACGTGTTAAACAGTCATGCGGTTTAGTCACTACATCTCTCAAGGTCTTTGAACTTTTTGCTTAGCTATTGGTTGCAGACAGCATAAGGGTTATATTTGAGAAATGGGTCCTTTTTTTTAAAGGACTATTTTGCACATTTAACCCTCTAATAGAGCAAACTCCATGAACTTGAAGTTGACATTTAAAGATTGGGCCAAATGCCATATCCTGTCATAATAGATTTGCCAACATTTGGAAAGAACCTAGGGCTTTGCTTATAATGAGGCAACAGTCTCTGGCAGCAAGTTGCGTGGGGACGGATTAATGAAGGGAATTCATTTAAAAATACAATTTTTTTTTTTTGCCAAATTCTAATCTCATGTTTTTGTTGTTTCTTTTGTTTTTTTGTTTTTTTACCTTGTTTCTAGATCTAATACTGTTTTTAAACTACAATTATTAGTCTTGTAAAATGTATACAGTATATAAGTAATGAAATGGACACACCTGACTTCTGATTGGCTTGTGGATTTTTGTTGCTCCCCCTCCAGCCAATCAATAGCCACAGTACAAAAGAGGGCGTGGCGCTGAGGCCATTTCTGTGATGATAGGATTACCATCATGAAAGTAGCACAATATATTTCAATAAACATATTTTAAGACCTGTAAACTCTTCGATGACATTAACTGTTACTTGTCAAGTGAGGATATCCCTGCGCTTTACAAGACTGGAAGGATAAAGGAAAAAAAACCCAGCAATGCTGTATAGGTTTATTTCCAATATTTCCATAAACTATTGAGTGATGTCGGACTTATTTTAAAGCATGTTTGTCTTCTCGAAATCATCTTCTCCTCAGTTCTGCACCATTTATGGTTTGTCTCGTTATGGAAAGTGTTGTACAAGATGGGGGATGCATCAGTCGTTACACAGACAATTTATTAACCGTAATTTATATGAGGTCCGCATATTACAAAGTGTTTTACAGCCAATATTTAATCATGCACATCCGTTCCTGTGCCAAAGGAGTTTGCAATCTATATCTTCTACCACACAGACACATTAAGGGGGGGATTCAGTTCATTGCATGGTAGTTATTCAATTGACCGCAAGTGTTTTTTGTTTTTTTTTTGTTTTGTTTTTTTTAGACCACGTTAATTAATTTTAACCCTGTTTTTTTTATAATTTTCGAGCGGGTTAACTTTACCCGCGATTCAATTCCATTTTTAACGCTCCGTTTTTTTCATGAAACGGTCCTCTCGCGCTCCAGTAGACGGTCTATTGAAAGTATGGGGTGTGCGAGAGGCAGCCGCGTTAAAAGCTATTCAATTGTTTTTTAAAGCGGCGCGTTAAAAAGGCAAATATGCTGTTTTATCTCCCACCTCTTTGGGGTGTGTTAAAAAAAAAAAAAAAACCTAAGAAAAGTATTTGAAATCATGTAATAATGAAAAAAAAAAAAAAGATAAACTATGTTTATCACTAATGCCTAACATGTTGCTTTTCTTATGAAAAAATAATGAAAAAAAAAAACAAAACATAAAAAATCACTAATTAAATATATTTATGTATGTTTTTGGTACAAATATGTATGTACTAATGTGTTTTGACGTGGTATAGATTATTCTATAGAACAAAATTGTTAAATAAAAAAATATGCTAAGGAAAGTACTGTAATGTAGATATTCTCAATAATGAATGGTTGTGCAATGTAGAGATGAGCGGGCTCGGATTCCGCTAATCCGAGCCCACCCGAACAGTGCGGATCTGAACGGGATCCGAGCACTGTTCGGATATTTCCGGCGGGCAAAAAATTGAAAACGAGGCTCTGTCGTCCAAGTCTCGCGTCGAATCTCGCGAGGGGTGGGAGTGAGGGCCCAGAACAATTCCATCTTGTACCTCTTTTTTTGGCATTATGTGCTCAAGCTACCTCGGTGCAACCTTTTGGCCTAAAAACAATATTGTGAGGTGTTCAGAATAGACTGGAAATTAGTGGAAATGATTGTTATTGAATGTTATTGAGGTTAATAATAGCGTAGGAGTGAAAAAAAAAACCCCACAAAACTGGTTTTTAGCACTTTTTATGTTTTTTTTCAAAATAAATCCGAATCCAAAACCTCAAGCAAATCCGAATCCAAAACACGAGACACCAAAAGTGGCCGGTGCACATCCCTAGTGTAATGTAATCTATAGATGAAAATGTATGCCAGTCGTTTTTTTTGTGTTATACATGACCGCGTTATACACTCCACTTCACTCCCCTAAAACTCACAAACACAATGATTAAAGCGCGGGACCAGCGTTCCCTCTTTTTCAATTGAATTACACCAGTTTTCATGCTGCGTTAACTAAAATGGTCGCTATAGCAGTTACAAACCCGGGGGTAATTTGTAAAAAAAAAAATTTAACGCAGCGGGAAAATAAAAAACTTGCGGTCAATTGAATACCCCCCAATGTGTCTCTGGAATGTCTGCAGAGATGCAGCTCGCAGTTAAGGCAGCTATCTTCGCTCATTTTTCGTTGCACCCCATAGAGGTGTGCCGAAAAATTAGCAGAGATTCCTACCGCAATGGCTGCGAATATGCGCAGTCGGACATTACGTTGATGTCGCCAGCAATTGAATCTACCGCTACGAAGCCAATTAGCCTACCAGTATGTTTTTGCAGTGTGGGAGGAAGCTGGGGTACCCAGAGGAAACCCACGCAAACACGGGGAGAACATACAAACTCCACACAGATAACACCCTAGTTGGAAACAGACCCATGTCCCCCAGAGCTGTGAGGCAGCAATGCTAACTACTGTGCTGCCCAAAAGACAATGAACCATTTGCACTCACCCATAACAAGAGAACTGAGATAAGATATTACAGTAGGGATTGTTGGGATATATAGCAGAACTTGTTACACTGGCCAGCGATCTGGGTTGCTAAGTTATATAATTCATCGTTTTTACTAGCGGATAAAACGTTGCCGTTGGCATTAACAGTAAATGCAGGTCGTTCTAGAGATATGTCAGTAGAGTTTATTAGCATCATCAACATTTATTTATATAGCGCCACCAAATTCCGTAGCGCTTTACAATTGGGAACAAACATTAATAAGACAATACTGGGTAATACATACAGACAGAGAGGTAAGAGAACCCTGCACGCAAGCTTACAATCTATAGGACAATGGGAGTTTGAAACACAAGGGCACGTGATACATCATATTGCACAATGGACCAGCTAGAATGGAAAGGTAAAAGAACTGAGTGGGCTGTGTGTGTGGCAATGTTGGTCAGAGGGTTGCTGTCTGTGTTAGCTGTGTAGAGGGTGGTAATAGGGTAATCTAGGGAAATTAAGATGATGGTTGAGGAATATTATAAACTTGCCTGAAGAGGTGGGTTTTCAGTGAACACTTGAAGATTTGGAGACTAGAGGAAAGTTTTACTGTGCGAGGGAGGGAATTCCACAAAGTGGGTGCAGCCCGGAAAAAATCCTGTAACCGAAAATGGGAGGATGTGAAGAGTGTGGAGGAGAGATGCAGATCTTGTGCAGAACGGAGGTGTCGAGTTGGGAGATATTTAGAGACAAGGGAGGAAATGTATGTCGGTGCAATTTTGTTGACGGCCTTATATGTTAGTAGAAGAATTTTTATATTGGATTCGTTGAAATACAAGCAACCAATGTAGAGACTGACAGAGTGGCTCAGCAGAGGAAGAACGGTTTGCAAGGAAAATCAATCTAGCTGCTGCGTGCAAAATAGATTGTAGGGGTTCAAGTCTGACTTTGGGAAGAGCAGTAAGGAGGGAATTGCAATAGTCAATAATTCTATTATATATTTATAATGCACTACAGGGGTTCCGCAGCACCGTTCATAGGGGATTAAAACGCACAACAAAATAACAGAAGTACAGAAGCGACGGCATTAAATAAATACAAACAACAAATTGACATCATTTAAAGCCCCCATAATTATGTAATGACAACGCTGAGAGACAGGGCCCTGATCATAAGAGCTTACAGTCTAGTGACTTGTAATTAACGTATAATTTCTTTTGAACCCCTCCTGAAGACTCCAGTGCACGTTAGTGAAGCCGGATGTTCATCATGCATTGTTCACAGAGCACTTATTATTGAGGTGTGCGTATTTAAACAGCAGAGTGTGGATTAGCAGTCATTTATCCCAGTCTCCAGCATCCTGTTAACCTGCTTTTCCTTATGTGACACCATCATAAAGGGGGAGAATGAGAGAACTGGCGAGGACGGAAGGCCAAGCCGCCCCCTGCTTGCTAGGACTTGCTTTGTGTTATGTAAGGGGCTGGTTACACTGACTCCCCACTGACCTGAATGCATCCTTCTCACAGGAAAGACTTCAGTGGCCAAACACCATAGCCCACAAGACATATTTTTGTGAAGTGTCAGCTCTTAACCTCCTCATGGCCGGAGGCACCTTCTGTGTATTGAATTAGGATTTTTTCGACTTTCCAAAATATGTCTGCACTGGGATGATTTAAAATCCATTCTCATTTGTTTGGGATAGCCAGCTCATTTCTGGCTTTGACTGATCCGTTTAATTTACCACGGAAGGCTACAAAACTAGCAACGTTTCCTTCAGTAATGCGCTAATACAGGTATTTCATCAAATTAATGTTCCTGTGTGTGTGTTTCGAAATACTCACCACTGCTGTTTCCTTATCCTTCAGAGGCCCCTTTTCATTTCCTGTTAAGATAACACTCTGTGGCCCTTCCTCTCTGTTTCCAGAATTAAACTTTTTTTTTCTTCGACTAAGTCATTAATTTTGATTAACCTTGCTCTGCGGAGATTTCTGTTAGTGATTCTGTGCAGCCTCTGATTAGTAGTATGAGCTGCTTGCAGGAATTAGAGATGGCTTTGTGGCACGTTGCAAAACCCCTTTTGGGGTGATACAGAAGGAATGATTGCAACACACTTGTCTATCGGTGTCGCTTTAAAAGGGAAGTTCATACATTTTGGGGAGAGGTGGATATTGCAAAAAAAATAAATCGAAAAAATCATATTCCCCCAAACTGTAATATCATTTGCGGTTTATTACAAACTTGTCTGATGAAGTTGGCTGTCACCTGCCTACGTTTGTGCTGGAGATTTCAGCCTACATGTATCAAATGAGTTTGAAAAGACAGGAGTCTGAGCTTTCATATTCACTAAAGTAGAACTTCTGAAGGACACTATTAGTGATAGTGGGTTTTGTTTTTTTTGTGTTTAATACTTTTGTTACAGCAATTTTTCGTCTCTCTGCAAATCGATTTAACCCTGACTTTTTTTTCAACCATAAAGGCTCCTAAACACGCGCATTGTTACTTGAGTGTAGCGTGCTTTAATGAGCGCTCCAATAGCACGTCATTATATTGTATTGAGCGTTATCGCTCACGAAGGCTGCAGTCACCGTTAAAATTTACATAAAGTAACCGTTTATCAGAAAGTGCAGTTCCATTTGCTTAAATGTTATTATTTTTTTTGACTTTGGATTTAAAGCACATTTACCAGGCTTTAAGGACGCATGTGGAACAGCTGTGTATATGAATACTAACACCGCAGACATGTATAACATGCTAGCAGACAATTACCTATTTTGTTTTGAGTGGACATCTCCTTTCGTTGTCCTCTAAACCGCATCATCTTCATTTGTGACATAATTGAAGTCCTGTAGAGTGGGGGATATTTTCGCATATTAGATATTGATTTAATGACCCCTTTAATTATGATTTATAAGTATTAGATATATTCAATGCATTATATTGCTTTCTATTTCCTGTGGTTGGGATCCGTGTTGTTGCAGCCATTCTAGGGTTAGTGTGAATCCCTTATATTTAATGAAAAACTGAACTTGAACTAAGTCATTGAGAATGCCTTGCTTTGCCATTTGAGCTTTTTGACCCATCGCGGCTATATATTAATTTTATATGCAGACACAGAAACCAAACCCTTTTCATCTATCAAAAAGTTCTATCAAAAAACTATTTTACTTGCCCTTTAAGGGCAGGCATTTGACATTTATCCACCTGGAATGCCGGTGATTAGCCTGGTGAGGTGCTCGAGAGGTCGGCGTTGCGCAAGTAAATTCTGAAGCCGTAATGTGGGTCACTGAATGTGGTGGGGGAGTTCTGCAAATCATATATTCAGAGCCAAATAGCAGAGAAGAAAATGACATTTTTTTTTTCCTAAACAGGATAAATTGTTTGTGTTGGAGACATATCCAGCCTGTGAAACATGCGTATATAGGATGTGGCTCCCATTCAGTCAGTTATTCTGTGCTAAAAATACTATTATTTACTATTGACTGTGTTACTGTGAGTTCTCTCTGGCCTCAGAGCTGGTTACCCACAGATCTCCGGTGTGGTCTGCCTGTATCTCTTAATTTAGAAGTAGTATCCGCGTTGTCAATGCGCAGTGTCTGAGTGATCACCTGACCACTTCTGTAGTCTTACCTAGCTTAAAGTGCACTTGTCACATAAACATGGCGGAGGCAGCCATTTTGTGAGCTGAACCAATATGAAGTCTATCAATTCTTTAGTGGTGAAGGTGGCTCGTGCCTCAATGTCCGTAATTCCTAATGAATTGATAGTCTGCATTCTGACAAGTGTGGGTCCTGCCCACAAAATGTCTGCCTCCATTGTGAGGTGACTGGGGCTTTGAGCAATCCACACAGTGGCATATATGGACAGCTTGGAGGCACAGGTCCCTAGCTGTGTGGAATTTGTATGTTCCACCCGTGTTTGTAGGGTGTTCTTTGTAGATCGCTGCATAATATGGTTGGCGCTATATATAAATAAACAATAATATTAATCATGGTTGCCTACTCTCCCAGAATGTCTGTGAAACTTCTGAATTTTTGGGAGCTCCCGGGAGAGTAGGGCAACCTCCCGAATTCTGCCTGCTTCGTTAGTGGGGGCGGGGCTAATTATGTCATCCCGCCCCCTGCTATATTAGGCCGAAATTGGTATTGTATAGCAGGGGGTTGGGTCTAATGATGCGCTTAGCATGGCCACGCCCCCAAGAGACGGCCAACTTTTGGAGATTTTTCGGAGGGGTGATCTCCAAAGTTGGCAAATATGATATTAATATGATCATTTGTTGTGATTGCATCAATGTCCAGCTAGGCTTTATAAGCCAACTTTAGTTAGGTGAACCTGTAGCCCACACACATTCGAGGCAACCATTTTTGTAGACTAACTGTGCCACCTATCCGATTACTAAGAGCCAGTGACACCCCTGAGGCACTGGCTGGATAATATACATCTGATCAAAATGTCGTTTAGGAGGCACTGGTTTCTGTTTTTTGTGAATTATTAAATCCCTGCTTTTGTAGAATATTTTTAAGATGAACAGAACATTTTCTATATTAAACTGTAGTCAGGAACTTTGTTTTGCTGCTAAATTCAATTCACAACCTTTTGGGGTCCTATTAATCTTTTTTAATGAACTTTAACTGTCTCACTTTAGAGGGACTCTAACACTATATATTTTTTTTATTTCCTCTCTGTATTCGTTTAAATATAATCATTGAATGTATGAAATGATGGGGTCTTGTAAACTTGCTTGCAGAGATCATCTTTCAGTAGAGGTGCCATTGTCTCTCTTCTCTCCAATATAATCCCCCCCCCACCCCCAGAGTTCTGCTTACAGTTTTATTGCAGTGTGATAATTCTCTTACATTACAATAGCTAGAGGAGTGGTCTGCTAGCTAGGGATCATCATCATCATAATCACCATTTATTTATATAGCGCCAGCAAATTCCGTAGCGCTTTACAATTGGGATGGATGACCTCACTGGGGGTTGGGCATGCAAATGATGTTTGCTCACAGTCTGCACAAACTGATATGCAAAGTCTAGCGCAGAACATTTGAATATTTGAGCTACATTACCACCTAGAAGAATTATTATTTGCTAACGTGCCCTCCTTCCGCCTAGGTAGAGCCTCATGCAGCCATTTTTTCTCTGGGTTGTTAGGAGGACCAATCACAAGCTGCAATTCAGAGATTGCAGCTTATGATTGGTCCTCCAGCTCACAGGCCCCTCTGTAGCCATTTAATAGTTAACAAAATGTATTTGACAGCCCTGTATTACCTTTGGTGTAACTGCTGCATGTAGCAGCCCCTGGGGCTATGGCCAGGAGGAGAGGACACCTTAGAAAAAGGTTCTCCTCGGTGTGTTGTTACATTCACTGATAGGATCACAAACCTTGTAGGAATTTGTTAGAATTTTTCATGTTTCAGATGAGCGTGTGCTTTTTGTTTATGGAAGAATTTCTTATTTTGTTTTTCTATGTGTTTTCAGCTTAATCTGGCCAAACCCATTGAGGACCAAGGTCCGCTAGATGTCATCATCCACAAGTTAACGGACGTCATATTAGAGGCCGACCAAAATGACAGCGAATCTGTGCAGTTAGTACAGAGATTCCAGGTGGGTGAATTGTGAGTGAAACCCCAAAGATTGTACCCCGGACGTTTTCCTAAAAAATAAATAAAAATGTAGAGTTGGTAATATTGTATTATCCACAACAAAGCTTCTCCGTTCACTAAGAACCACCCTACGTGAGGCACTGGTTCCCAATCGACATCAGTCTTATGAATATTGGTTCGCGCTACAAAATGGCTCCATCCACGTGCTCTATAAATGACATTTTCTGTGTACAGTAGTCTGTCGTATGTAGAAAAAACTCCAACAGCACATGTGAATAGTGTTTGAACATTGCTGATGTTGATATGTTATAGTTACATGCGGAAAACAGAGTTTGCAGGATTATTTCACTATAAAAAATCCACACCCATGTTGCAATATCATTTCCATGGAACCCATTACTAACCTGATCCTTCCGCTCCCAGAGGCTCCTCCGTGCAGCTGTTTTTCCCGGGGATGTTTTTTAGTTTTTGGTTATTTTGTTTTTTTTTCACAGCCCCAGGCAAGAATCACGGCGATTGCAGCATTTGATTGGTCCTTTTACTCTAAAATTTTTTGATAAGCCACGTTCATAGATGTGTGACGTCACTGCAGCCATACACGGGGCCGGCGCAAGCAACATTTAGTTTGCTCTCATGAATATTGGTACAATGACTTCCTCAGCTGTGTATTATAAATACACTGTACCGTGAGATTTCCTTGTGTGTTGTGTGTTGTGTTGTTGTATTGCTTTAAACCTGTCAATATCGAGGCAAACAATGGCCAAATTAAGGGAAAAGTAGCAGAACGTATATTGTGGATGTGTGTATTAGTTGTTATAGGGTAATGCATTGTTATAGGGCAGTGTTGTGAAACTACAAGTCCCAGCATGCTTTGCCAATATATAGCAGCTTATTGCTGGAAGGGTATGCTGGGACTTGTAGTTTCACAACACCTGGAGTGTCACAGGTTAGCCAACACTGTTATAAGGTAATGCATTGTTATAGGGTAATGCATGCCCTCCCCTTTAAACAAAAGATAGTGAAGACTACCCAGTTTTTTTTTTCAGAGGGATAATCATTCATTTCCACAGGAAGCAAAAACTACTGGTGTCCTGTTAATTCTGCGCGGTCAGCCTGTGATTGTTGGGGGCAATGCAGCATGAAAATGTCATGTGTGCTGACATTGTGTATGTGTCAGGAGAAATTAGCTAAAATACATAGCTACGTCTGTAATGATTATCTTTGGGCCTGAAATAAAGCCACCCCCCCCCCCCCCTACATGCTCCCCTTTTTTTTTTAAGTCCGAACTTTAAACTTGCTCAGAGCAGATTTTCTTTTAACCCGAGAGGCCTGATGGTAGCAGATTTGGAGATCCAGTAAAAGCCACTGTGATTCTAAACAGAGAGGAACACTTAAAGCATTTGCCTCTGAATGTAGAATGTGAAATCCTTTTGTATATATGCTGCTATTTTACAGGTTATCCCGTTAAGCCTTCAATGACTTTTCTGTTCACAGTACATTGTGTAGATTATGTATGTGGCAATATGTTACATGCAGCAGCCTGTCAGTTGCTTTATAGACGAGCTGAATCCATTGAGCAGATTTGGGGGGGGGGGGGGGGGATTTAATTGGCCTCAAGTTATTTTTTTTAACACCGCGTTGAATCATTTTTTACACTGTTTTTCTTAATTTTGGAGTGTGTTAACTTTACTTTCTATTCAGTTCAATTTTTAACGCACCATGTTTTTTGCTCAAACTGTCCTCTCGCGCTCCAGTAGAAGATCTATTGAAAGTATAGGGTGTGCGAGAGGCAGCCGCGTTAAAAGCTATTCGTTCGTTTTTTAACGAGGCGCGTTAAACAGGCCAATATGCTGTTTTATCTCAGACCACTTTGGGGTGTGATAAAAATAAAAAACCTATGAAAACTATTTGAAATCATGTAATAATGAAAAAAAAATAGATAAACTATGATTATCAGTAATGCCTAACATGAAAAAGTTGATTTTATTTAAAAAAAAAAAAGAATGAACAAAAAACATAAAAATCACTAAATATATTTATGTATGTTTTTTGTACTAATATGTATGTACTAATGTGTTTTTTTGACATGGTATAGATGATTCTATAGTAAAAAATAGTAAAATAAAAAAACATGCTAAAAGAAAGTACTGTAATGTAGAGAATATAAAATAGAAAGGTTGTGTAATGCAATCTAATGTATGCCAATCCTTTTTTTTTTTTTTAAATACACGACCGCGTTAAACCCTCCCCTTCACGCCCCTAAAAATTCGCAAGCGCCAATGATTAATGCGCTGGGGCAGCGTACCTATTTTTTCAATTGAATTGCACGATTTTTTACGCGGAGTTAGCTAAAAAACGGTCACGCCAATAATTTTGGTCTTCCCATGATTGTTCATTGGATCACTGATTACTTGAGGTTAGAATGAGGTCGAATCATTATTCTATAGCAGTGTTGGCTAACCTAACCATGCTTTGTCCATATATAGCAGCTTATTGCTGGAAGGGTATGCTGGGACTTGTAGTTTCACAACACCTGGAGTGTCACAGGTTAGCCAACACTGTTCTATAGCATTAGCCTTTCTGTAAAACAAAATAAATAATCTTTATAAGAATAGTATGCAGCTGCGAATTCTATGCATCATATAGCAAGTTTGTGTGACATTTTATATCCTCTGCAGAGGAAAAGTAAAGACGAGCTTCTCCGTGTCCAGGGTCTTTCCATTAAATGAAATCTGAGTACCGGATGATTTATTCACAAAATATTTCAATGGAATCCTTAGTTCTGGGCTCTAAGGCTCTGCATTTACAGCAGTCCATATAGATTTGTTTCTCAGGTTTGTTTCGTGAGCTTGTCAGCAACTAACCACAAGGGGTTATAAATGTTTTGTAAAATAGACCTTGTCCTATTCAAAGCCAATTATTAACCATATGTTTCCTATCTATTTCATTTTAACCGCACACCTCTTCAGTCACCTTTCAATCCCTTGTCACTTGGCTGATGCAAACAGGAAGAGGCCTGTTGGGAAAGGCTTTGTTACAGCACAAGCAAAGTAACTGCAGGTTTTGCACAGTTCTCTGTGTGAGGGTGGTACGAGACGGACGCTTTGTATGCCAGCGATTTTTCCAGCTAGAAAAGCGCTGGCTTTGAATTGCCCCCGTGCTGACTCAGCGAGGCGAAGGAGCAACGCCCCTCCCCTGTCACACGGGGGAAATTGCACCCAGAAAATGTGTCATGCAGCATCTTTACTCCCCATACTCCACCCTTAGGGGTAGATTTGCTAAAAACGTCAAGTAAAGGAAAAGTGGAGGCGTTTCCCATAGCAACCAATCAGATTCTAGCTATCATTTATCTAGTACATTCTATAAAATGATAAGTAGAACCTGATTGGTTGCTATGGGCAACACCTCCACTTTTCCTTTTTTTAGATATTTTAGTAAATCTACCCCTTATAATGGGTGCCTGTATTTCCTGAATCGTTGTTTTCTGCTAGTTAAGCAGACATACATTCAAAAAACAAAAGAGCAATCAGTCACAGCATGTAGTATTACATTGTTACTGGTAATACCTCAGTATGGATACAGCCACTTAGGGAAGCCATTTTGTCGACTGAACTAACATTCAGTTACTTCCTAGTAAATGGATAGGCTGCATTCTCATCAATATTGCTTCAGCCCACAAAATGACTGCCTGCATTGTGAGTAGGCAACCGGTACACTTTTATATTGCAAAGTTCCTTTCATATGTGACAGGAATACCTATAAGTCTTTAATAATTCAAGGGCCTGGCGTAAGGCTTTGTTTAGAGAGGTAGGCAATATTTGGCTGCCCAGCTGTCGTGAACTACATTTCCCAACATGCCTAGCCAGACAAATAATTTCACAATCCACGGGCTGCTTAATTTTGCATTACAGACAAACCCCCTACTCTAAAATCGGTTCTGCAGTGAAACACATGGTTACTAAAAGACTCCCCTGGATCGACTGCTCTGTTTTATAAAATACTCTGACACAATGTTTTGTCCAACTGAGTCAGCATTTTGCACTTTCGAAAATAATGGATAATTACCCAAACACTTAGATAGCTGTCAGTCATTACCTGAAAAATTTACTAACCATAACCACCTTAGCCCTATATTTTAAAGGCCTAAGGCGGGCTGGTATCTCTAAGTTCCTCACAGTCAAAACCATTACAGATAAGCTAGCTATATGTCAGAACAAACAATAAATATATTAAAAGAGCACAGATTCTTCAACAAACAAAGAAAATAAAAGTATTTAAATAACCAAATTGCAATTATACCAATATGGAACTTGCAGTTTATTATCCCCTCCTTACAAACAGACGTTCTGCGGCCTAGTCCGTGGTTAGCAGTGGAAGGAATAACTCCTACTGGTGAGAGTACTGTGACCTGCGGAACAGGTCGGCGTTTGTGACACGGAAATATCTGTAATAGATAAATCCAGATACCGGCGACAGAAATACTGTGTGTCGGCAACTGTGCTTAATAATCTGATAAATGCTCTGAGAGGACGTGAAACGCGTTTATGTTGGTGTTGATATTCTGGCTGTTTGTGTCCGTTTACTGTATTGACTTCACTTTTGCTTTTATTATTGAAACCATAATCAAAGATGAATTGGTCATTAGATATTCATGTTACTAGTCGAGTTATGACTGAATGAAGGTATTTATTAAAGTCAGGGTATGTTACAGAAGGAGCAGACTATTGCACCATATAAGTAAAATGCTGCAGTAAGTGCCACTCCATATGTATGTGAGCTTGCTGTATAGATGAAATATTTGCGTTCTGTGGGTTTTGCTGATAGAGAAAAGGATGGTATGTGTGTGTCCAATCCATACTTGCTAACTCTCTCGGAATGTCTGGGAGACTCCCGAAATTCGGGTCGGTCTCACGGACTCCCGGGAGAGCTGGCAAGTCTCCCGCATCCCGCAACTGCCTAGCCTAAATGACGCGATTCGCGTTGAATCCCGTCATTTTAGCCGGCATTTTTGATGCAGGGGCGGGGCCAAAATGACGCATTTGGCCGCGCCCCACCCCCTTCCCGCCCTCTAGTTACGCCCCTCTCCTGGACAACACTTGCCGAAAGTAGGCAAGTATGGTCCAATCCATCTGTGCTTTTAAATGTTCTCTGCAAACAGGCCCCTCCCACTTCTGTCTATCCTATTTGCCTACTTTGATTTATTTTTGTCTCCGGGAGATCCCAGAGGGGGTGGGAGGGGTCACGTCATTTAGTCCCTGCCTGCCACTGTGACAAAATTGACGTTGGGGGTGGAGCCAAAATGACGCGATTGCCCATGAATCGCGTCATTGAGGCTCAAAGTGGCCAGGAAGCTGGAGGATTGCCTGCTGTCCCAGGAGTCCGGGAGACCTACCCGGAATTCTATATAGTCTGATTCATTAAGGCACGTGAATGGTGACTCTATGCGTATAATCGGCACACGAACTACATAATACGCCACGGCTGTGTATGCATGCTTCTCAATCAGAAGCAACTGTAAAAATGTATTTTATGTACAATAGACATTCATAACCTATTAAATGTATTTTGTGGAAGAAAAATAAAATGTAAAAAAAAAAAATCCCTTTTTTTTTTTTGTACGTTTTGTCATTAATGCCTATATTATTAACAGGTGACATTGCTTGAATAGGTTTTTTTCGTGTGTTCTTTTGTGATTTTATATTTCACATAGGTATTGGTGTCTTGTCTAGTAAATATGAGCAGACCTACACCCACATTCATCGCCACACGTAGCTTCACATGCGTTCCTTGTTGAATTTGGGCGTACATATACCTGATTTACATGTGTTTTTTAAAACAATCGCACATTGCTTTCAGTATGTGTCTCGTAATGAATCAGGCCCTGTGTGTGTGTGTGTGTCATTATTTGGAGCTCAGCTTTGTCTGCCAAATCTTTCTTTCAGACTCTCCTAAGTACAGTATTTTGTGATCACACCCTGGCTCGATAATAAAGATATTATCAGTTTAGTTCCCAGCCTCCTTTCTATACAAAGTAACGTGCCACCCACAAAGCCTTACTCACAATGGGTTGAGAAATAAATGAGGATACCTTCTATGTTGAGAAATGTATTCACTTCCTAATTTTCAGCCAATGTATGTAAAACAGAAAACTAGAATATAATGTTTTACATCTAAACAACATAAAAACGTTCTCCGTGGTAAGTTACCCTGTAACCCTCACGTGCAGAGTAGGTCACGTCTCACACGTTATGTCCTTGTACTCCGGATCAGCTTGTTGCATTGACCGTGACCCATATTCCCCTCCTTGGATTAATATTTAATGTATTATAGCAGGCTCTAGACGGATCACCTGCTGGCATGTCGGACTCATGTCTGCTACCTTCCTATAAGATAAAAGAAAGCCGCCTTTAATGCTGTTTCGCTTTAAAGCTTTTCAGACCCTAAAAATTATACTGATATCAGCCATTTAAAGGGACTCCTATTGTGATAATTAATGTGTGCTCTAAGATACATTGTTGCGTTGAACTGATTCAGAAATCCATAACACTTGTATTATAACTTGGCATTTAGGCGCAAAATTTGCAGACACTTGCTTTTGATATCTTGCATTAGACAGATGCAAGCTAATTACTGATTGGTTGCTGCTGTTCTCTGCAAATTTTGCACCAAAATGCAATGTCCTCACTTGCACGCAGAGGGCCTGATTCATGTTCCCCCGTACGTCCATTTGTGTAGCGTAAAATAGCTCTCTGCATTCTCAGAAACGGACCTCTCGCCAATGAACACAATTGCATGCAGTTCATGTCCAAACGCAAATGACACTTACGACTGCCTGCAACTTGAGACAGAACGGGGGAGGGAAGGGGCTGGACTAACGTACAGCATACTTGACAACTCTCCCATAATGTCCGGGAGACTCCCAGATTCCTTGTAGGTCTGCCGGACTCCCAGGAGTGTATGGCAGTCTCCCGCATCTGCCCACTCCCTAGTGAAGTGGGCAGATTTATGCCCAAAATGCCACGATTCTCTGGGAATCGCGGCATTTGGCCCCGCCCCCCGCTGTAAAATGCCGCGTTTTCGTCATTACGCCACGGGTCCAACATGACACAACTTTCATATTCCCGCCCCCCGCACGCCCACCTCCCCCTGACAGCTCCCGGCCGCCAATTAGAAACAGTTGGCAAGTATGACGTACAGCAAGAGATTTCTGATGCAGATGCTGCTGATTCAAGTCCTGGGCTTCTCGTAGGTACATCTGGTTTCACCCGTATAATCTGCCCCCACTGCGGGTCAGGTGTACATACCGACTGATGGTAATGACTGATGTATATCACTATATAGGACGGAACATCTGTATACAACTAAGATAGACTATAAGAATGAATTGTATGTACGGAACGCATTGAAAAGCATCTTTATGTATTAAATGCAAAAAAAATTGCAAACAAATATTTCTGTAACTGATTATACTGTTGAGTTCTTTTATTTTATTTAGAAAATCTTCTTGTATGCACTTTGATGTGACCTTTTATTGTCCATATGCGTGTGTGTATACTAAAGTCTTTTCTGTGTGTGTCTACACGACAAGTACTGTTTACCTAGATTCAAATCAGAACGCTGGATCCGCTTGGAATTGAATACGAGCGGAACTAAGCCCAAGTTCTGTGCTCCTTTTTTTTTTTTTTTACATGCAACATGCGAGTTGCATTCGGATTTGCATCGGGCCCAGTATGAGAAACCCCCAAAGTGCAGACGGTTTGTTTAGCGCTTTGGTATAGTTCACAGATCACACGGGAACAGCCAGGTCCGCGTTAGCTCAGTTATATTGTTGCATAGAGTAAGGGTTGGAACTTTAAATCTTTTTGTTGCAGCAAAATTCCGGGATCATCAACCAGAGAACGGTGGGAGTTTTAGTATAAAAAAAAATCTGCATATTTGCCCAAACTGTCCTTGTTTGAAGTTTTGAATAAACATACACAGATGATAGGTGGTGAGGACCCTGGCAACTGAGGCTTGCAATCTAAGTGCTTATTTTGTTTGTCGTTATCAGGAATATGTTGAAGCTCACCCAGAAACAATCATTTTGGACCCCTTGCCTGCCATTCGCACACTTCTGGATCGCTCCAAGTCTTATGAGCTCATTCGAAGGATCGAGTCCTACATGCAAGGTAAGCAGATTCAATAATATGTATATAGCTGGTGGCCCGGCTGAAGCTGAGGGCTGTTTCTCGTGCTCACCTTACCCGTATGTGACCACAACCATTTGCCAGACGTTATTTATTTTTAATGTATTCCAGTGTTACTTAAGAAAGGAGATTTCTCTGCCCTTTATTAAATGTACGCTTACCTAAAAAAAACAATGTTTTCTCTATTTAAGACCCAAAATGTATCACTGATACCCTTCTGTATATAGAACAACAGAGTGGGGTGTTTTAGTGATGTCACTGCTTTGACAGATGGTTCTGCTACTATTTCTATTACCATCTATGGAGGCCCTGGCCCTTCACCTCCCTGGAGCCCGCCCACAATTATGTAGCCACACCCTCCATGGGCTAACCACACCCACTTTAGCAATGCCATGCCTACTATTGGTCATTCCTTTGGACCGTTTATACTGCAGTCCGACACTGGTTCAGATCAACTCCACCGCAAAATAAACAGCGATTTCTAGCGTCGGAGCCATTTAGATGCGTTCCTCGACCTTTAAAATATGCATTTATAATTCTGCCGAATGCATTTATGGAGGGATCCGGTAAAATAATTGTTTGTGTCTCATTAATTACCATGCTATATATTTATTAGTGTGTGGCTGCTGTGTTCAAATAGTAATTCTTTGTTTTGTTATTTTTAGTTTTTTAGTTTTTTACTATTTATAAAACTTCAGTATAAATACTAGAGATGTTCACTGACCCCCAGTGTTCTGGTTTTGGATCTGGATTAACTTCGTGTTTTGGTTTTGGCAAAACCGTCCTTGCGTGTTTTGGTTTTGGTTTTGGAGCCCGTTTTATTTCTCTAACATCCCTATTTATTTATTTTTGCTAAAATCACATATTTTTGCTTTTTTTCCCCCTGTACATTATTATTAACCTCAAGAACCCTAATTTCAAGACATTTGCAGTCAATTTTGACCACCTCACAGGTCACAATATTATTTTCATACACTTTCAAACAAAGACTGCAGATTTAGAAGACCAAGCCTGCCAGACCTATTATTTCTATATCAGCAATGACAATTAGCAATGGAGCAATGGAGCTCTCCTGAATGTCACTGGAGACTTTGAAGAACACTGCTACCCCCTCCTCTTTCTATTCTACCTATGACGCTGCCCAACTGCTCTACAGACTACCAATAACTGTGCTACCCCTTCTGCGTCCCTCTGTGAAATGGCGCTGGATCGCCGTGGAGGGCGGTACTTATAGAATCCAAAGCTCGCGAGATCCGACGACGTAACAATGACATTTTGCCTGGTTTTCAATTCCGAGGGCGCGAAAAAGTACGCCCTCGGAATCTGCTAAGTTCGGGTGTTTTCGGTTCTCGGGGAACCGAGCCTGAGCATCTCTAATAAATACACAATTAGAAATAAAAACACATGTTAAAGTGTATTTATTAAAGTTTCCTGGAGTAGGACAGATTTTTGTATTAGTTTTGCATCAGCAACTTTTAGTAAAAAAGAGCTTTTTTTTTTTGTCTTATTTACCTAAATGCCTTACAATTGTCTATTTTCTGACAAGGCTTAACTGTTCCTAAAACACTTCCTATTTTAATATAACACCGAGCAAGCAATTAGTAGTTAATTAGCCAAATCAATAAGCCAATTACAGAACCTTTAAACCCATAATGAAAGTGTATGCAACATGAGAGGAGTATAACAATTAAATTGAAATTCCATTTAAAAATTAAATTAAACTGTTTTAAAATTACATTTTGGCTGAGTTCGTTGAATTGAATACAAAGCTGGCGTCCATTGCCACGTGACCCAATCTGGTGGGTTCCCCTGGGTCTCCAACAGTCTGTCCGTGTATTCTTGCTGCATACAAACCCTAGTGCCCGAGATCTTCCTGTACAGGAGAACGGGAAGTAGAGCGTTGGAGATGAGCTGTTGTAGCTTCAGGAGAACCCACTAAATCCAGGGGAATGTTGGACCCTAGGTCAATAGAAATGTGTGTTCTAATATATCTTATTGATCTCCACCCAAAACTTAACTTTGAGGGACATTCTTGTATATATGACCTTATATGTAATTCTCTCCAAGGGCTGGATTTACTAAACTGCGGGTTTGGAAAAGTCGGGGTTGTTGCCTATAGCAACCAATCAGATTCTATTTGTCATTTATTTAGTGCATTCTACAAAATGACAGCTAGAATCTGATTGGTTGCTATAGGCAACACCTCCATTTTTTTTCAAACCCACAGTTTAGTAAATATACCCCCAAGTCTCTCTTATACTTTTTTTCCCTTAATTTGGGGAAAACCTCATGATGATTACACAAGGTCATTTGGTGGTTTTAGACCATTCCAGGGCAAAATCACATTCCATTAGTTTGGCCCATCATGTGTGGCCAAATAGAGTAGTTCAGCGGCCCTGCCTAATAAATGTATTACAGCATGGGGACAGTTTAGGAAAGCCCCCCCTGCATTTGTAATGAATCGGCTTACTGACCAGTGTGGTGTGTATAGGCAGAGGCATCCTTTACATTGAGATCATATATCCAAAATATGTTTTAGTTTTGACATATCCTTCTGCATGTGTGTGATTATATATATATATATATATATATATATATATATATATATATATATATATATATATATATATATATATATATATATATATATATATATATATATATATATACACACACACACACATGGGCAAACCGAAGGGGGGTCCTAGTACCTGGAAACCCCCCTCAAAGCCTGGGGCACCATATAATTGAGGTGGCTGAACCCTGCCCCCGCTTTACACGGCTCTGCTTGAAAAGGGAGAGCTGTGTGCACCTAACAGTAGTGCACACAGCATTGCCCATGTATATTATAGGGATAGGGAGAGTTGGAGAGCAGCCAATAACTATCTAAAATTATAGCAACGCCCCCCATGCATGCTGGTCACGCCCACTGGCGACGTGGTGTGGAAACCCCCCTTTTACATATCCTGCGTTTGCCCCTGAGAAAGACCAGAGTGGGGTCTAAGTACATAAAGAGAAGGCACTCCAGTCCACAAATCTTTTTTTTTTACAAATAAAATTTGATATGAATGCTCAACATTAATATTCTCATTACTTTGCAAGAGGATCCTTTATTGCAGAGATCAAATGTTGGCAAAATATTAAAAACAAAGAATAGTGTGTATACAGAAAAGAAAATTGTGAATTAAAAAACTAAATCGGACCTTTCGGTGTACATCAAAATACGTTATATGGGAATATAGAAATCACTTTTGTTGGGATTCTGATACACTTTATTGTTTTATATTTATTGGGCACATTGATATCCATCCAAATATAGGCATTTCAATGCTGTTGCATAATCCCAGTGAATATATGACCCATTAATATAACTGTTCCTAGCCTCATATCAGAGGTACATCAGAGGTATTCCGCAGATGAAATGTAGATGACTTCTGGGAAAAATATATCCAGTGTTGTTACTATCGTTCTGTCTGGATCTAATAGTCTAAGAAACACATAGAGCACAGATCAAAATGAAAAGTGTATTTTACATTGTCCCATATATTCAGCATCTTCTACGACAAACCAATATTCTGGTTCTCATAGGAACAAAATGGCCGTCATGACTAGTGCGTAATTTATACAATAGTAATTAGGGGGACTATATCTCTTACATAAAATATAAAAAACCACTCCTATTAATCCATATATGTCCCATACTTCCATATGTTAGTAATAGTGTTACATTTTATTTTCTCAAGGATGGTAATATCATATCTGTGTAGCAGAATTTCTAGTTTAGGTTCCCAAACTCAATCACTAATATGATAATACCATAATAATTCAGCTACACTATGATTTTATTGGCCCTTTGTTGACACTACAAATAAAGGACAGTTGTAGCGTCCTCCGGCCGATCAGAGTCTGATTGAGGAGATTAAACCGGCTCCACATGGGATCAGCGGAGAGGGTAACCTGTTCTGTCCGGCTCTCCCATGAGCCTTTGTTGCTCACACAAGTAACAGACAGACCAGTGTATTACACAGACATAAAGGACAGCTTTGTGATGAACGAGTAAACGTGATGAGAGTATAATAGAGCTCAGTATGTGGGGACGCTGATTATGCTTAGGAGTCGTCGTGGCGAGATGACCGTGTACTGTGGCGTTCAGGTGGGTCTGTCGCTGTATGAACAAGGGAGCAGTACAGTTATATGCTGGGTATATTGTATAGATGGAACTGAGCCTGGGTTCACACTACAGAAAATGTATCTGGATGCTATGTCGTTAATGCTTTTACCAACCATTGGAAGAAGAAAAAAAGTCCCGATCAGCAGCCGATTCCTCTGTACACACTGTACACGTTTTACAAGATTTACCTTCAGATCTGTGCTCTTCATCTGTCATAACCATCGGCTGAAAAGATGGTGACTCTGCACACTCCATAGAGATCTATGGACACTGCCGGTCCTGGGTGCTTACACACTGTAGTATTGGAACGACATTGTTCCATCGTGGAACGAGATTTTTAGCCTGGTTTAAAAATCAAGCGATACGATATGATGGGCTCTGTAACGATAATCGTTCATCGTTTGAGCGTGCACACTAGTGCGATATGGTTGTGTAGCGTGTGATTGGCTTGATGATCGGCTAAAGAACCTGTGTTGTGCACCTAGCCCAGTGTTGGCTAACCTGTGACACTCCAGGTGTTGTGAAACTACTAGTCCCAGCATACCTTTCCAGCAATAAGCTGCTATGTATTGGCAGAGCATGCTGGGGCTTGTAGTTTCACAACACCTGGAGTGTCACAGGTTAGCCAACACTGACCTAGCCTAACACTGTATGTTGCTACTTACGCTTACACCACAGAAAATATCACCAGGGAAGCTTCAGAGCTCTCAGATGTCACAGCTTGGTAGAGCTCACACTAGATTGGGTAAAAAGTAGGGACTAGCAAAAGGGCTTTGTGGGCAGCACGGTGGCTTAGTGGTTAGCACTTCTGCCTCACAGCGCTGGGGTCATGAGGTCGATTCCCGACCATGGCCTTATCTGTGTGGAGTTTGTATGTTTTCCCCGTGTTTGCGTGGGTTTCCTAGCAGATTAGTGATACAAGGCTTCTATCACACCGGTACAGGAAGATTGTGGTGTCATATCACCTCTACATATGACAGTTCATACATCCGGCGTGTTCAGAGCTGATATTGCAGGTCTTTGTGTCTGGTTCTAAGGGTAAAGAGCAGGATTATTCCTGGAGAGAGGGTGACCTTCCTATTATCAGATATCTGACCCTAGTGTGTTTGTTTCTTTCACAATATTATTGTATCACATATTTCTTTTGTGTGTCTGTTTGTATTACTCACAGTACTTTGCAGGTCTGAGGCACAATAAAGTAACTTTGTTTATCAAACAGAATCCAGCTCTGTTCTCACCTCGGTTTAATGACATTTGTATGGCTGAGTGCTTCCTCTTGGTATCTCTGGTGCTGACCCAGTCAGGAGCAGATATATTAATGCAGGAAGCCGGTTGATCTTTAAACGTGCTGCAATGCACCTTTTACACAGACCGTCTTGTTGTTATGTCGCTTTTAAATATGTTCTTATCCCCATGAATATCTGGTTCCCGTATCTGACTAGCTCTTGGATTAGTCTGGATCAGTGTACGGTGAACTGTTTGCTATAGTCATGTCAGCAGCCATAAATTATATTTAAGTAACTCTGTTGCATTTATGAACTTTATTCCATGGAAAGGTGCATTTGACAGTCTTCCTGTATTAGTGTTATAGGAGACTCTGTGCTTGTGGGGGACGATGTTCCTTTGTCTAACTGTGTCTTTCTGCTTGCCCTCAGTCCCCTTGCAACATTATAGCACTATGACATCACTGAGAATACAGTGTACAATTCACTAGGAGCCAGTGACATCACTGGTTCCTAGTGAATGGATAGGTTGCATTCTCAGTGATGGCACTGGCTCCTAGTGAATGGATAGGCTGCATTCTCAGTGATGTCACTGGCTCCTAGTGAATGGATAGGCTGCATTCTCAGTGATGTCACTGACTCCTAGTGAATGGATAGGCTGCATTCTCAGTGATGTCACTGGCTCATAGTGAATGGATGGGCTGCATTATCAGTGATGTCACTAGCTCCTAGTGAATGGATAGGCTGCCATCTTAGTGATGTCACTGGCTCCTCCTGTATAGATAATGTAGCCTGTATTCTCAGTACATAGCATTGTTGCTTCCATAGTGTATAGCCGATAATGCACTATAAAGTGCACCGTGTCCGGCCCATAGAGCGTACTAGAGTATGTATGGAGTAACCCATAGATGCAGCTCAGAGGTGGGGCAGGTGTATATTGTTTTAAATTTCAGTAATTCTCTTGGTGAGTGCTGCTGAATGGTTAATTATTAGCTGTGTCCTGCAGTAACCAGTTCTTGGCCTTACCTTAAATGGCCGCCCACGTGACAACTGTATAAACCAAAATCCTCATTAGGATTGGAAGAGAGATGCCGATCTCTTCATGAATTTGTGCTTGAAAATTATCTTTAACTCATCTGATGCCAATCAATCGTTCCGGGGACACTGGGACAAAGTTCCAATCTATGGACCTTCTTTTCCATGTATCAACAAGTGAATATATTGTATTTGTGTAACTGCAACATATACACATTTACATTACTATGACGTGTCCTTTGTAAGATATTTCTATTAGAGGGATGCTAAAATGAAAACATTGGTTCAATTTAAATTGTTGTTGACATATTACATGTCTGAGCAATTATTTATTAGAGCATAGTTTCCCAAATCTAGTCCTCGAGAATCCTCAACAGGTCATGTTTTCAGGATTTCTATCTGTGAGAACAGGAGGGACACTCGTTGATTCATCCAAATAGTTATAACTCGCCTGTGCATGTTTAAAGAAATCCTGAACACATGACCAGTTGGGGAATCTCAAGGACTGGAGTTGGGATACACTGTATTCTCGCCTGGTAAATCTAGGACCTCTCCTGCCATTTGTGGCCACTAGAGGCACTGTTCCATTGTAGTATGTGAATGGTACTGTCCATTTATCTTGGCTCGCATCTAGAAGGGTGTAAATGTTTTGCCTGTTCTGTATGTAGCGAAGTTGGTTGTGTCGGATGTTCCTTGCATGCTGGACACACAAATCTTTATAATTGTGCACCAAGAACCAGATGCAAAAATAGGATGTTGATTTTAAAGATGTGCTTATTTAAGTGAGTTTCCAGGGGAATGAAGACATTGGGGCTGGGGGGGGGGGGAGGGAGGGGGATTCCCAGTTTAGCAGGGGCAGCAGAACAATTTCTCCAAACATAGTGGCTTGGTCTGTGCTTTCAGTGAGACACCAGATGCACTTTGTATGGGAAAATACGCTTTCACTGATATAAAAAAAAAATGCAACAGCTTCCCGATGACCCCTGACTTCATGATGAACCTTAGGCCTGAATGAGGCTGAATCAAGCGGTAAAAGACTACAAAGTTGAATTAAATGAAGCACTGGCTCTGAAGGCATGATAGGTTGGTCTTCTGACGCGATTCCCGCTCTGTCCACCAGCCAGATCCGCAAGAAGTTGAGCAGGACGCTCCCCTGGTTGTCCTCAGAGATTAGGCACATTTGCAGTTAGTGAGGTAATTTAAAATTTTGCCTCTTATCTTCAAGAGTCCCCTACAGAGCAATTAAATCCCTATTGGGGGATCCTCCCATATTTTGATATGGAGTGACTCTCCTCGCGCCGTGTATTAGCAAACAGGACATGAAATAAATGTGATCTCTCCTGTTGACCTTTCCTCTCTGTATCTTGGCACCGATTTCATCTTTGTATCTATGCAAATCACTCCCAGTGCAAACCTTCAGCGCTATGCAATATAACCACCAAAGTACACAAGTACTTCACTGCTTGGACTGGATTGTCTGTTGGGACTACAATAATGGCCTAAAAAAATGCTCATGTGACACTAACTTAGCAGTCAGTGGTGGCTTACAGTTCTTGGAGTCTGACTCGGTAAATTCCACAAGTCAGACCTCCTGAATATTGGTCCAGAAGTGTCTCATCAATGTCAGTTATCTCTAATGACTGGATAGGCTGCACTGTCAGTGATGTCACTGGTTCCTAGTGACTGGATAGGCTGCATTCTCAGTGATGTCACTGGCTCCTAGTGCATGGATAGGCTGCATTCTCAGTGATGTCACTGGTTCCTAGTGCCTGGATAGGCTGCATTCTCAGTGATGTCACTGGCTCCTAGTGCATGGATAGGCTGCATTCACATGAATGTTGGTACTGGTCACAAAATGGCTGCCTCTACAATGTCGTTTACAGGTACACTTTAAATTCTAGTGTTGTTAGGGCCACTTTTGATAACATTTTTATTGGTATTTTAGATGTGTATTAGAAAACCGTGTTTTATATATGTTGACATAACTGTTGCGGGTGACTAAACTAGGGTCAGCAGCCTATTGGGTACATTTTAAAATAAAATACAATTCGGGTAGCCCACTATGAGTTTGGCCTGGGGGGCAGATGCCCCTCTGTTCCCCGGCCCAGCCAGATCCTGCATGATGCAACCATGCTATATGCAGCTTGTTGATGATGTCATATAGGAGAGACAGATGGTCGCCTATGCTGCTATTAGATGCATCTTTGCAAAGAATGATGCAAGTTATTGTCACAATAATTTGTCATAGTGCTGTGATATCCACGCAGACCTTCCTCCCAAAAACCTAGGACATAAATGACACTAAAGTGAGTGGTATTTTAAGAGAAAAACAGAAACATTGAAGTTATTGAAACGAGTGGTCCTGAAGTGTTTGCAATTATTTTTCCCTGGGGAAAGTTCCCAAAACTAGAATGAGGTCATGTACCTGTTTATGTGCGAGTTAGACAAAGCAATGCATTCGTGATAATGCAAAATCTGTACATGCTGAGGGTTGACACTGAGACAATACATGTATAAATGGAATGTACAGTAGTCTATACAATAACAGAACCTATGTTGTAATTTGTCAGGAGTATTTGTAAGATCTTTTTATTTATTTTTTATTTTAACTTTCCACATGGGCGTTCTACTGTCATTGTTGACTAACGAATGGTGGATTCAGTCTGTTGGATTTGTAAATAGAAGAATCTGTTACATGTCACGTTGGGTTTAATTGTTAAGTGACATTCACTTTTTGTCCCGTAACACCAGTAATTGTGCACCTGTCATTTATTATGTAACAAATTATTGCTCAATTAGCCTATTACAGTGCAAGGTCCTGGAAGGGGAAAACAAGTACGGTAACTCCCTTTTGTGGCTGCAAGTTATTGATTGGAGTGATAATCATGTTTTATCCTAGGCACAGGCTTGCCATTGATACTTTTATAACAAACGTATTAAATATAATAAAGTCCGGGCATAATGCGTTTATGGTGTTTATCCAGATTATGTATTGTAATGAATCAGCAGGGTGTAGATCTATTACACTAGACCTTGGACCTTTACAAGATGGGAGTGTACATTTTCTAAACGTGTTATGTTGGTATTGTATTTTCTTTTTTTTTATTTTCATTTTCATTCTGAACATTATTTTACCTGTCAAATACATTCACTGCAGACAGCCATGTTGTGGGCTCCATATTCAGGACAATGCATCCTATAAGTTTACTAGGAACTAGTGATGTCACCGAAACACAATGTCACTAGTTCCAGGTTAGACATTGGTTCAGACTACAAAATGGCCGCCTCACGGTTGTGCACAGGTGTGAGGTAAACGTTAAACATGTTTTGGGATTAGATACAATTAAAATCAGATTCTGTCCTATTTTTAGACATAAATAGACATTTGCAATACAGCATGCTCTTTTATCCTAGTTGTTTGTTAATTCTCAGTGTATACAGCACAGTACTGACCACGCTGCAGTGTTGGTAGATATTCACGTTAGCCGATGGTCGGGACACTATAGCTTGTACGCCAGAACTACATGACTGCCTGCCAGGGTCTCGCAAGACAAAATTATTTCTTCACATAAACTGTGAAGGGGTTACATAGGCCAGTAATTGACATAAGTTCCTTTACCTATGTCTGCCCCTCCTTCGTCAACTTTGTATGTTCTGTTTTTATTTGTAGTTTTTATGTTTTGTTTTTCTGTCCGTCCGCAGCGGTGCAGTTTTGTGAGGCGAACTACGAGTAAACAATGATGACGATAAGTACTTTTATTTTCAGGTGACGCCGCAGCCTTTTGTGAAGGAAACCCCTATTAAGCTTTCCTTTGCGGTCTGCCCATATGGACTCCATTAACAGGCCACACCCACTGTGAGCATGACGTCACTAGAAGTGCCCCACAACAGAGTGTAAACCAGACATCATGTTTGGATCATTTTATAAGGGGGGGTTGTTTGGGTAGTAACACCTTATTCATCATATGCCATCCAAGGTGCTGTAAGCCCACAGACTGGTGATATTTATTAGGCTGGATGTCTGTAATGTCGGGGGTCACAGTGTTGTTCTGCTACTTAGTGGAGGGGTCATTGTGTAACCCCCCAATACCTCTTCCCTGACTGGGCAGACATCCATACCTAGAAATGAGGTGCCACTCCTGTAACGTACCCGCTATTGGTTTTTTGTTTTGTATCATCATAGCAGCTATTTATATAGCGCCACTGATTCCACATCGCTGTACAGAGAACTCACTCACATCAATCCCTGCCCCATTGGGGCTTACAGTCTAAATTCCCTAACATACACACAGACCGAATGGCGTATGGCGGAATCAGGTTGTTGCATGGATAAAATCTCCCGTTGAGACACGAGCCCGGCAGATGTTTGTAACACATAGAGAAGCTTTCCTTGTAATCTCACAGAGCCCAGAGCAGATCTGTATATATAGAATTGTGATGAAGACCAGAACCTACTGTTTGTTCCTAGGAAAATGAAGCTGCCGATTCTCCCAGTCACCAACATAAAAATGCTGAAATGATTCATAGAAATGTGAAGATTATACATACAGGTAGTCCCGATATTACTCATACAGACTGCGTGCAGGATGCAATGTCTGCCTGATGTAATGCTTGCAATGTTTAGTGTAATGCTTAGAGACTGGTCCTCTCACTTATATACGTATAAAACCTGCACTTTGTGAGCAGATACATCTGGTTCATGACTTTTAATAACTTTATTTAATGAAGAACATAATAGAGGGCATCAAAGAAATCTATATAAAGCACTCTCACACACATACACACACATCATCCACCACTTTAAAACCACTGACAAGTGAAGTGAGTAACATTGATTATCTGGTTACAATGTCACCTGTCAGGGGGTCGGATATATTACACAGCAAGTGAACAGTTAGTTCTTGACGTTGATGTGTTTGAAACAGGAAAAATGAGCAAATGTAAGGATCGGAGCGACTTTGACAAGGGCCAGATTGTGATGGCTAGATGACTGGGTCAGAGCATCTCCCAAACGGCAGGTCTTGTGGGGTGTTCCCGGTATGCAGCGGTTAGAACCGACCAAACGTGATCCGACCAAACGTGATCCAACTATAGATAACTGGTGAACCAGCGTCTGGCAGAAGGTGTTAGAAAACACGCAGCAACGCAGTTTGCTCTGTATGGTGCTGCATAGCCACAGACCGATCAGAGTGCACATGCTAGCCCCTGTCCACCGCTGAAAGCACCTACAATGGGCACGTAAGCACCAGAACTAGACCATAGCAATGGAAGAAGGTGGCCTGGTCTCACATTTTCTTGTACATCATGTGGAAGAGATGGCACCAGGATGCAGTATGGGAAGAAGGCAAGCCGTCGGGGTCAGTCTGATGCTCTGGGCAATGTTCTGCAGGGAAACCTTGAGTCTTGGATGTTATTTTGACACGTACCACCTACCTACTAAACATTGCTACAGACCAAGTACACTCCTTCATGGCAGCGGTATTCCCTGATGGCAGTGGCCTCTTCCAGCAGGATAATGCGCCCTGCCATGCTGCAAAAACTGTTCAAGAATGGTTTGAGGGACATGACAAAGAGTTCAAGGTGTTGACTTGGCCTCCAACTTTCCCTGATCTCAAGCTGATCGAGCATCTGTGGGATGTGCTGGAAAAACAAGTGAGCCAGGGAGTCCCCACCTCGCAACTTGCAGGACTTACAGGCTCTGCTGCTAACGTCTTGGTGCCAGATACAACAGGACACCTTCAGAGGTCTTGTGAAGTCCATGCATCGATGGGTCACAGCTGGTTGTCGGCACAAGAGGGACCTACACAATATTAGGCAGGTTGTTTTAATGTTGACACTGATCTGTGTGTGTGTGTGTGTATATATATATATATATATATATATATATATAAACACACACACACACTCACAGTCTGAATTGCATGCTTTTTAAGACCTAAATCCAGTATACTCTTGTAAAAATGTCCATACCTCAAAAATGTATATTGATTTATTTATTGATTATTGAGGTTTCCAGGCCTTTATCACGCAGTGTTGCAGTAAATCATTACTTGCGCTTGTGTCATCGTAAGGGTGCCAAGTCCATTTCTACCCCATTGTTGTCTGGTATTCAGAAACCCTTTCAAGTAAGGTGCTGGTAATTGATAGACAACCTCACGCTCACTAGCTGGTTGTAGGACTACAAGGCCCAGCTTGCCCTGCCAGCGTCTACATGCTGGGAGTTGTAGTCCCACAACATCTGGCAAGCCACAGGTTTATAAAACGTCCCAGTGTTTGTCTAATGTTACAGGAGACTGAGAGAAGCTGCACGGTCACCATGAATTCAGCATTCTGTCTAAACAATATAAAAATGGCCTATTTGTCATTCTTGCTGTTAGCTCCAACAATTACTGCTATTTTAGTTCTCTATTTATATCTTTTTTTTTTTTTTTTCCCTTCCTGCTTATATTTCCTTTGTAATGGCAGAGCCAGCGGCTCCATTATGTAAATGAGAGGGAGGAGACAGGCGTGCGTTCTAGTAATGTCAATAGAAATGACCTCCTACAAATATGTTCCTAAAAAGGTCATTGTAACAGTTTCATTAAAAGGGGCAGAAGCATCATAGACCTGTAGTTAAGTTATCAGAATAATTTAATGTTGGTAACTATGTAACACACAAAATGGCTACCCCCACTGTGTGTTGGTGACAATACACTTTAAAGATTCCGTTTTACATGTTCCCTCATCTCCCGCTTCTCTGTTTGCCCCATTGGTCCCCTAGAGCTTGCTTAATACAATTAAAGCTCTTTGATACCACCAAATCATTAATCGGATAAGTCCATATGTTAGATCATTGTGCATTTATGTTAGAAAGTGTATGTTATGTAAAATATTTTAATTATACAATGGGCCCTTGTAACTGGATATACTATATAAATCTGTGCACTGTATGACCCAGTCTGATTTATTAGGTATACAAATCGGCCAATCGCATGGCAGCAAGTCAATGCATTAAAGCAGGCAGACATGGTCAAGAGGCTCAGCGGGTTGTTCAGACAAAGTGACCGTGGAATGATCATTGGTGCCAGCCGGTGGGGTTTATCTCCGAAACTACTGATCTGCTGGGATTTTCAGGCACAACTGTCTCTGGAGTTTACAGAGAACGGCGCGCAAAACAAAAAATCATCCAGTGAGCGCCAGTTTTGTGGGTTAAGAAGACGAGAGGTCAGAGGAGAATGGTCAGACTGGTTCATGCTGACAGGATGGTGATAGAAACTCAAATAACCATATGTTACAACCGTGGTTTGCAGAAGAGCATCTCGGAACACACAGCACGTCGTACCTTGAAGTTTCTCAGTCATACAGGGCAGCACGGTGGCTAAGTGGTTAGCACTTCTGCCTTACAGCACTGGGGTCAGGAGTTCAATTCCTGACCATGGCCTTATCTGTGAGGAGTTTGTATGTTCTCCCCGTGTTTGCGTGGGTTTCCTCCGGGTGGTATTTTAATTGGCTGCTAACAAATTGACCCTAGTCTGTGTCTGTGTGTGTATGTTAGGGAATTTAGACTGTAAGCCCCAATGGGACAGGGACTGATGTGAATGAGTTCTCTGTACAGCGCTGCGGAATCGGTGGCGCTATATAAATAAATGGTGATCATGCTGTATCGATGTAAACGCGTTTTGAAGCTCTTTCAATGTAAATGTCCTATGGACTTATTTAGGGATAACTTGCCTCTTAAATCCACTATCTCAGATACTGGCGCTCCAGTCCTACATGCTCAGTAGATAAATCAAAATACTAATAAAGTTCATGCTGAATGATGCATCCAGCGACTGTATAGAATGAATGAGTCAGTGATTTCCTTGTTACTCCTCCCTCCCTCCCACGCTGTTTATTCATTACTATTTCTGCTATTGTGTAAAAATAAATCTCTGCCTTTGAAGGCTTGCTGGGTGCGATGTTTTACAGAATGCCGGAAAAACTAGGTGTTATGCCGCAGTAATCCACAATTATAAATGTAATCCCTTAAACACAGATAGTTATGCAGAGTTTTGTGTGTGAAATGTTGCAAAGCGAGAGATTGGTATTGTGTTGTTTTGCTGGTCTGAGGATGAGAATCCCGTGTACTGATTTGGAACTGGAGTTTCGTAACCCCCATGTCCTCTTGCTTGTTGCCCGAGGCTTTGAATCTGGCATCATTTTCAGGTGCTTTGATCCCCGTGTGTACTGTTCTGTGACTGAGGCCCAGAGCGCTCTGTTCCTTTTGGAATCCTATGGCCAGTTCTGACTCCAATGACGCGTTGTGCTCCGCTAGCTGGATCTGCAAACATCACTTAGCAGCATATGGCAGATAGGAATCTGGAAGGTAATAATACAATTTAATTTACTCCTAAGTGAGGAACAGGTGTTGCGGTTGAAACCTGCGGCTTCCTGTACCACATACCTATTACTTACACAGAGCTACTCCTGTATATGCTAATTTCATTGAATCCAGGATTTGTAAAGACACGTATACATTGTGTAAGGCTGGTTACACACTACAGAAAATTTCTCCCGTTGCGACATCTTTAATGATTTTACCAACAACAGAAGGAAAAACAAAGTTCAGATCAGCAGCCGATTCCTGTGTACACACTATACACGTTTTGCAAGATTTACCTTTAGATCTGTGCTCTTCATCTGTCATAACCATCGGCTGAAAAGATGGTGACTCTGCACACTCCATAGAGATCTATGGACACTGCCGGTCCTGAGTGCATACACACTGCAGAATTGGAACAACGTTGTTTCATTGTTGAACAAGATTTTTAGTCCGATTTTAAAAATCAATGAAACGATACGATGTGCTTCAGAACGATAATCGTTCATCGTTGGAGCGTACACACTAATGCGATGGTCTTTTATCGTGTGATTGGTCGATAATTGTCTGAAAACCCTGTAGTGTGTACCCAGCCTTAGAATGATGATGGTGGGGAGTGGTTCAGACATCATACACGTGCTGTCACTAGTACTAGGCTGTCACTGTGTAGATTTATGGACTGTACAGGAGTGTAGCTAAATAAGTTATCTTAAGAGCACACTGCACCCAGTCTCTTGTGTGAATTAATAAGAGAAGAAACCTGAACTAATACCTATAGGATCAAATGAAAACTCCCCGATTTAGTGGACAAATCATCACGGCAAATGACCTACTCTGGTTGAAAGAAGAACTGCACTCTGTTGGGAGTAGATTCCTTTGGGAACAGTGGCACCCTGGCTCTGGGGGTCCCAGGACACTGGCCCCCTGGCTCTGGGGGTCCCAGGACACTGGCACCCTGGCTCTGGGGGTCCCAGGACACTGGCCCCCTGGCTCTGGGGGTCCCAGGACACTGGCCCCCTGGCTCTGGGGGTCCCAGGACACTGGCCCCCTGGCTCTCGGGGTCCCAGGACACTGGCACCCTGGCTCTTGGGGTCCCAGGACACTGGCACCCTGGCTCTCGCGGCCCCAGGACACTGGCACCCTGGCTCTGGGGGACCCAGGACACTGGCTCCCTGGCTCTCGGGGTCCCAGGACACTGGCTCTCGGGGTCCCAGGATATTGGCTCTCGGGGTCCCAGGATATTGGCACCATGGCTCTCGGAGTCCCAGGACACTGGCACCATGGCTCCTGGGGTCCCAGGAGAGTGGCCCCCTGGTTCTCACAGTCCCAGGACACTGGCCCCCTGGCTCTCGCGGTCCCAGGACACTGGCTCTTGGGGTCCCAGGACGCTGACCTCCTGGCTCTCGGGGTCCCAGGACACTGGCACCATGGCTCTTGAGGTCCCAGGAGAGTGGCCCCCTGGCTCTCACGGTCCCAGGACACTGGCCCCCTGGCTCTCGCGGTCCCAGGACACTGGCCCCCTGGCTCTCGGGGTCCCAGGACACTGGCTCTCGGGGTCCCAGGATATTGGCACCATGGCTCTCGGAGTCCCAGGACACTGGCACCATGGCTCCTGGGGTCCCAGGACACTGGCCCCCTGGCTCTCACGGTCCCAGGACACTGGCCCCCTGGCTCTCGCGGTCCCAGGACACTGGCTCTTGGGGTCCCAGGACGCTGACCTCCTGGCTCTCGCGGTCCCAGGACACTGGCTCTCGGGGTCCCAGGACGCTGACCCCCTGGCTCTCGGGGTCCCAGGACACTGGCACCATGGCTCTTGGGGTCCCAGGAGAGTGGCAGTTGGAGTTTGAGAACAATCCACATTGACATTTCAAGGCCCAGGACAATGGCCCATTGACTGTTATTTACAATATATATACAGCAATTCCATGTGTAAGACAAACTACAAGAGCCACTTCAGATCAGATGACCAGTCTTTGGATCAGCAGTCATTTTCATTAAAAAAATAGAGATATCCGAGATACCTACAATGGGTAACGCACCAATGGTTAAAATATTGTAAATAAACAAACTAACTTTTAGCACGTATGTCAAAAATACGTACAAATGTCTGTTCCATTTAACTGTTTACAAATATACAGTTCAAGTCGTTGCCATTGCATAATATCAGCTTCTGCTTTTTACATTGACATCCTGGTGACACCCGATCTGTTATGGTGATCCACAAACCCTGGCACCGGGGTTCGGAATTACTGACCTACACATCAGCATAAATTAGTTTCAGTGATTTCCGACTATCCATGAGTCAGATGCCGGCCCTGACATTGGAGTCTGTCCGCGGAGTTCACTGTGCGCGTTCCAAGAATTTAGAACTGGAACTAGTGGGAATAAAAACAATTAGTTCTCAGGACATTGGTGACATTTTTATGGAAGTAGGGGGGAGATTTCTGCGATACCGGTCTCTCTTTACATTTATCTGGGAAGACTGTCTCTTCCTCTGGAAATAAACAGCTGAATTATTACAAATCTGAATTCTTCGTTTACGACGACTCCTTATAGGAAGGAAAGTCCCGAGCAAATGGCACGGCTTCATTATACAGGCGTCTCCGTGATTAGTGTACATAGGCCTCTTGCTTCAAGTGCGGATTACCCAATGTTTAGATTCTATAACCAGGCAATTTCTCTCTTCCTGCGTTCTATGACCAGACTTCCTGTGGTATCTGCTTTTATAGTCCAGGGTCGGAGAATGATTGGTTCCTGAAACAATGACACATAGCTGTGCATCTTCCACCTATACTAGATCCTCTGGGTTTTTTTTAAAGCCGCCATACCGACACCTCTCCTACTGCGTTTATTGTACAACTATACAAACCGATTATGTTTTCCGTACCGCCACTTCTAAATTTCCACTTTGACCCCTGGTACCGACTAATGAAGCCTCCTAAGACATGCTTGTTATCTAAAAACGTTTCCAGGATTGTGCGTGTGTATCCGTAGCACTGCTGAGTTTTCAATGAAACAAAGTAAACAAAAACATACAAACTATTTTGTACATTGAGTGTATATTTAATAGTGTCATTGATATAAAGAAGGACACATTGTATTGTGTGAATTGTAGTGTTGTTCCCCATTAGGGTTTATACAGCATTAATTAGGCTTTGTGCATCTGCATTTTTGCACGTATATGCACTTAGATTCGTACACAGACAGACGTGGGGATACGGCGCTAAAGCATGTTGTTGTTGTTTTTTTTTTGCGGCATTGCATGCTTAGTTTTGAACAGTTGCTTCTGTTGTCAGAGGCAAACGGACTGGTTAGTTGGCTAGATGGCCTTGATTTTGATAGTAACAGGTTTTTACGCCGTGATGAGAGTATCTGGTTGTATTCATTGAGCGTACGTGGTGGATGCAGTAATGCAAAAACTACATTTTGTTTTGCAGCAGGAAATATTTTGCTAAACTGGAAGAGCCGGAGAGTGCATTTGTAAAGGCATGTAGTGAGCATCCGCACGGCCTTTGGTATGTTGTTGTTGTTGTTGTTGTTGTTGTTGTTTGTAGCACCACCAATTATGCAGCACAGAGAATATTTGTCATTCACATCAGTCCCTGCCCCACTAGCGCTAACAGTCTAAATTCCCCAACACTGACATAGAGTAGAGTTCATTTTTTTTTTTCCGACAACAACCCATTAACCTACCAGTGTGTTTTTGGAATGTGGGAGGAAACCCACACAAACACACTGGTCGGGAATCAAACTCATGACCCCAGCGCTGTGACTCAACAATGCTAACCACTGTGCCCCATAGACTTACACCCACATTGAGATGACTGTAAGAGGTACTCGGCTAATGCTGTTAATGGACGCCTTTTGACACCATCTAGTCCAGGGGTAGGCAACCTGCGGCTCTCCAGGTGTTGTGAAACTACAAGTCCCAGCATGCTTTGCCAGTAGATAACCAGCAGATAGGTGGCAAGGCATGCTGGGATTTGTAGTTTCACAACACCTGGAGAGCCACAGGTTCCCTACCCCTGATCTAGTCCCTTTAAACTAATGTAAAAAAAAAAAAAAAAAAAAAAATTGGCATTAGAAGGTTTTGTCAGTTGTATAACTAATGACCATTAGAGGCCATGTTTATTTCAAGATATAAATGAAACTCCAATATTCAGGTGAAAGTAAAGGAAAAATGCAGTAAATGAAGAAATGCCCATCAGATATCCCCAAATGCCTCATACATGCCAAACAGCCCCATCACATGCCCCATAAATGCCAAACAGCTTCACCACATGCCCCATAAATGCTAATCAGCCCCACAACATTCCCCATACATGCCAAATGGCATCACTACATGCCCCATACATGGCAATCATACTTCTTCACATGCAATCAGATCGCACATACCCCTTACTTACCTCTCACACCGCCCACAGTGGAAAGAGGGAGAGCGCACATTACATGCTCTCCTCCTCCTTCCATGATTGGCTGTGACACTCTGACCTCTCTGCGTTGTGCAGAGGAGGTCACGTGATGTGGCTGTCATCCGAACAGCTGAATCTTCTCTGATCTGCCGGGGAAGCATTATACTTTTTGATGATTGTGATGGGGAGCCACATATCAGAGATCAAAGACCTGCATGTGACTCGTGAGCCGCAGGTTGGCCACCCCTGCTCTAAATAGTCTTTGTCCTAAATTTGTTTCAAAAGAGGCAACATGGATGGGTAGATGATGATAAAATGACATTGCAGTCACTTGACCGATCCAGCAAAGGCGCTCATATCTCTGCTTTCATATCTCCAATTCCCTGTTAACAATTAGCTAATATGGAGCCCTCCGTTTTAAGGTGCCCATTGCAACTGTCTAACATCTAACCCCAAATTCCAGGCAAGAACGCGACCCTTAAAGTGGAGGGAAAGTCGTTCTAAACTGCAGCTATTTCATTGTATTTTTTACAGATCTCTGCAAATTGTTATTGATTCATAAAAACGGACGTCCTGTGGGCTTCCCATGACGCAGAGGAAATAATTCTACGTATAAGATTAAAGCACCTGTCACCGTACTCACCAGACAACTTTACTGGTCTTTATACCTTAGAACCATTTGAATTTATAAAAAGTAATAAAACATTGATGTATTGACGTCGAGCGACTCAAACATCTCAGGCGTCATAATCTATGTTTATTCCTAGAAACTATGTAAAGATCATCATAAAGCAATATTTTACCTCTAGTGACTAAAATTAGGTCCTTAAGGCTGGATTCCTTCCGCCGCATTGACTACATATAGATCTAACGTAGGCAAAACGTTCCCCCAAGAATTAAATGACCATCTATGTCCAACAATTTAAACAATGCTTTTTGTACGTCAAACTTGTATGTATGTGCACAGTGATATTACAGCGCCCGCTGTCATCGCCTTGTCAGAGTCCTTTTCAACCAGAAGTTTTACGAGGGGAGAAAAGAATGAAAATTAAAGAGTCTCAAAAAGCCATTAAACAGCCCAGAGGGATACAGAAGAACCGGCTTCTCTAGTAAAGGACTTTTATACAAATACTGTCAGCCCTGCTGGAATATAACCGTCTGTTTGTGTACCTTAGCTGCTGCTAACCTAGGAAGATAAGCTACAAGTACAGTTTTACTGTTACCGATGCAGCCACCCACCTCTCTTTGACGGCCTGTTGAATCATTGCATTTTCTATGAATTAACCCGTACGTGTAGCGCCTGCATTGTGTGCGACTCTACGCGGACTTCACAGGGCTCCGCAGCCGGCTGGTGATTGTAAAGGCCCCAGGGAGAGTGTGCGCCAAATCTAAAATGTTCACTTTAGGCATCATAGCTACCGACTCCCTGGAATTCAATGTGTCTTGATCACCTTCCTATCTGTAAGAGGAAACAACAAGACCGTACAGGGTATAACAGTACAATACAGGAAAGAAACAAATAACACTACAACTCTCAACACAGCTACTGGGGTACAAGGGGTATATTAAGCGCAGACTGAAACCTGTGCCCATTAGCGTGGGCGCAACTAACAGGGTTAGAGCCAGTGATAGAGGTGCAAAGACAATGGAGGAGAGGAGTCAATGGGCAGAGCCCAAGGAGGAGATGCACAGTGTAGCTGGTGAGCAAAGGTTATAGGTAATGAGAGCAGGAGGGAAGAGGGCCCTGATCACTAGAGCTTACAATCTAACGGGAAAGGGGCAGACAAACGGTGGACACTTGGGGATGAGCCAGTGTAGGGGGGGATCTGAGGGCAAGAGTGGGAGAGATGGAGGATAAAAGAGGGTGAGGGATACTACATGGTGAGACGGAGGACTGGTAGGCCTGAGTACACAGGTGGGTTACCAGTGACTGTTTGAAGCTATACAGGCTAGGACAGTGTTGGCTGACCTGTGACACTCCTTTCCTATACTTTGTATAGGAAGATTTACACTCTTGGTAATAGTCATTCTTTAACTATTTCAGTATAATAGAAAAAACTAAGAACTGTGCTCCAAAGATTGTCATAAAATAAGTTATGTTGATTTTGCTGCAATTTACGTATGATTACTTTCCATATATATGTTGCATTAAGCGATGACACACGAAGGGTTGTGGTCCTACCGTGACACCCCCTTTTGGAAAAAGGGACATTACTGTGCCCTAGTGTGTCAGAGATTAATCTGTTCACCTGGTTCAGTCATTTTCTGGCTAGATTTAAAATTACATTTAGGGGTTACAAAAAAGACCCAAAAAACTAACACTCAACCCCCTCCCCCTGCTCCTCATTCCCAAGCCAAACATATCTCTTTCACCGGAGGCCAAAATAACTCTGTACAGGCGTGTACACAGAACAAAAATGGTCCTTGCTAATATCAGCATTAGCCAGCCGGCTGCTAGCGATACTCTGCACTCATCCCGTCCGATAACTCTTCCATTGTTCGCGCTGTGCCCTGCAAATTCTCTGCCTGGTTAATTCGCCAGCGACAGACGTGGTACTTCACACCCACTGCTGTTATGTAAGTCTCTGTGTACTGTGCTTGCTGCGCCTGGGGACTTAACCCCTTCACTGCCGCTGCCTACCCAGCGATTCATTGTAAAAGTGGCCAGGCAGATGGCTAATACTTCATCGCATAACATGACCGGCGTGGAGTGTCTGCGAGCGATGGAGTTCTGTTTCTACATGAATTAGATCTGATCTCTAGACCTTGTTGTACAAAGCGGTTTGTGACAGCACATGGTGTAATGACAGGCTGTGACCTGTACAGAGTTGTACAGTCTGCAGCCTTTGGGAGGGGGATAGGTTACCTCTTTATCCTGTGTGCATTCCACAAAACCTTATTAACCCCTACCTGCTGAGCATAGCCAACGTCGGCAGTGCAATAGTGTTCTGCTCCTGTCCTCCTTCTCTACTGTCCTATATTAAATTAAAGGGACAACATGCAGGAAGTCAGTAGCAGATTTATATCGCACTGTAAAATGTCACTGTCTAGTGGGTAGAATAATTGCATAAATGACACCTAAGCTGCACGTTCCTCATGATCAGTTTACATTCTTCAGATTGTATCCCTGTACTCAGGTATGTGTGACGGAGAGAGATGTTTATATTTGCCACATTGCAGCAGCATTTTTCAGCTACTGGTTTTCCAGTCGGTCGGGAATTAGAGATCACAATACTGTAATGAGCATGTCCGAAAGAGGAGGTGTCATTGTCCTGAAGCCCATTCATCTTTACAGTGTTAATGCTTTAAAGGTTACCGTTAAGCCAATGTGGTGCTTTAATAAAGGTGTGGTACATGTATTGGTTCATGTTTACATTTATTCTTGCATTATTTCACAAATATAGGGATATTTGTAAAAAAAAATAGATTCATGCATGGTTGTAGTACCTTTTGTGGCCAGTGGGGATGCTGTTTACTGGTACTAGCAGAACCTTTCTCCATTAAAAGCAAAATAAACTTGTACAGCTTAAACCTAGCAGTGAGTGATCTATGTCTTAGTGGCATTGACCATATAACCTGTACTCTATTTCCTTTCACTTGTCTATGAATGGACGTTTGCATATTTTTAGGTCATTTCTGGTTTGCACATTTTGACAGGGTGCATTAGAGCGATGCAGAGGTGGCGCAGAGTAGCCTCATTCTGGCTGATGCATTGTGACGTTCTGACTCCGCCTACTTCAGGGTTTATACGTCTGCTGAGCATGCACAGTGGATATCATTTGGTGGTAATCGTTTTGCCGATTGCGAGAACTCCGACAGGGTTGACACCTACAAAAAAAATCCGATTGGCTAAAAACAACGAATAGAATTAAAACAGACTTACCTGAAAAGCGACACTTCAGATGTCCGATGGTAGCGGCATGCTGACAGGCAGTGACTCCGAAGATGCAGCTCTCTCTCACTTCAGTGGGACGTCAGCGCCACTTAAATCGATGTTAATGCAAAGCGGCAATGTCAGGACCCCGCAGGTTAAGTGTTTAAACACTTAACCTGCGGGGTCCACACATTGCCGCTTTAAATGAACTTACATCTAAGTCGCGCTGACGTCACACTGAAGTGTCGGACAACTGAGTCTTCCAAATCACCACCTTGTCGGAGTTCTCATAATCGATACTCAACCCATTTCATCAGACCTAATATATAGTATTCAAACTATACAGTTTAATTGGACTTCCTGCAGAAATACATCCTATACATCCTCTATTACAACCTGTATATACAGCAGGTATTTATAACTAAACACTCTACAGAAAATGTCCATGAAACGATGGCTTAGTCACATTAGCAAAGAGGGTCCTTCCCTAAAGAGCTTGCAGTCTAAATCCGATATGCATGATTTCAGGAGGATGATCACACAGAGTTGAAAAAGAAAAATCATATTGGTGACATTATTAATACTGTGACTTGTAAATTCTTGTGAGGTGACAATTTATCTGTACTAGTCAGCTCTCTAACAACGCCATTTTCCAATTCACTACAATAAAACTTATACTAGTGTGTGTGTGTGTGTGTGTGTGTGTGTGTGTTTACCTTGTTAAAACAATGTTGCAGATCTCTGGAAAATAATGAATCATTGGTGCAACAGTAAAACGACTATTTTAAATATTGTTTTCCCGCCATATTACGGTTGACACTAATGAAATTGTTCACACGTCGTTAACAGTTTTGGGATATAAATTTGAAACCCCATCATCGTCATCTATTTATTTATATAGCACCACTAATTCCGCAGCGCTGTACAGAGAACTCACATCAGTCCCTGCCCCATTGGAGCTAACAGTCTAAATTCCCTAACATACACACATACAGACATACACACAGACTAGGGTCAATTTGACAGCAGCCATTTGACCTACCAGTATGTTTTTGGAGTGTGTGAGGAAACCAGAGCACCCGGAGGAAACCCACGCAAACACGGGGAGAACATGCAAACTCCAAACAGATAAGGCCATTGTCAGGAATTGAACTCATGACCCCAGCGCTGTGAGGCAGAAGTGCTAACCACATTGCCCTCAACACATGAGCAAACATGAAATTTCACATTTATTTGACGCCGAGAGGGGAATTCGTAACAGAACAAGAGGAGAATAATTCTATAGAAGGAGACGAGAAGAGAGTGGGTGGAAAGGTGAGGAAGGTGAAGTAGCGGTGAGTGAGGTTGGTTTCCTGGGACAGAAAGGAGACAAGATATAGGAGGGATTTAAGTTGGTAAATAGAGGTTGTATAGGATTTTGTGGTTGGGAGCATGATTGGTGATGTAATGTCAACAACAACAGAGGAAATGGACCTTGGAGATGTAGCTACAGATGTAGTGGGGAAAATCCAATAGGTGACTTTATTGTATAGCAAGTAGTATTGATAGGTTATATTTATTCTTTATAGGTGACTGGTAAGACCTCGCATTGAGTGCCATGTACAGTTCTGGAGGCCATACTTTCAAAAAGACTTTATTAAAATAGACAGCGTTCTGAGAACAGCTGCTAAAATGGGAAGACTTTGAAGAGCGAAACATGTACAACATAGAGAGGGACAGAGCGAATATGATAGAGGATTCTTGTTGTTATTTTTTTGCTAAAGAATTTTTTTTATGTATTTGTTTTATAAAAATAGAATATTATGGCGGGTATTCAATTGTCGGGCGGAAACGCCGAAAATCTCGCAGTCCGCGCACTATTACGGTAATAGTGCACTAGTGTGTGGGAAAAAACGTTATTACGGTAATTTTCTCGCTGGATTTAAGCTCGCAGCTCCCTGAGCAGCGAGCTGAAATCCAGCGAACTACTACCGCAATAACGGTAGTAGTTTTTACGCGGCGGGATTTCCGAACAATTGAATACCCCCCTATGAGTATAAATATTGTTGTATTACCAGTTCCCAAGATGTAAATATTTTGTCAAGGTGTAATTGATGACACGTCCACTAGGTGGAAGCATTTCACAGCACATAACTTGCTTATGTTCTCTTGTGATACAGATTTTGGGGTAGTGTTACTGTAATTGGGTCATCTCAGCTTGTGTGTAACCTATGGATAACACAAATAGAATGCCAATGTTTTTTGCAAAAAAAAATTTTTGACACCTGATCGATTTGTATTGCTATTAACCTGAACCAAATCTTTACTTTTGAAAACACATGCCTTTGTGTTATGTCACACATTCTTTGAATTAGCTATTTATAGGCGAGAGGTGCACTTTAATTGCAGCTGTTTCCTTTCAGCAGCGCTATAACTGTCTTTATTTTTTTCCCCTGAATTCAGACTCCTGGTGAGATCAACAGAATTAGCGAGAGTAGGATCCTATAACTGTTTGGCACCTCTCCCTAAATACTGTTTATTTCTACAAGGTAGACCGTGCCAATATTGGGCACTCCCAAGTTCCCCAGCAAGCCTTTTACAGTAATCTACGGACAATACTGTACACGCGTGCTAATTCGCTGACGCAGAGGGAAGCTTTGCGGTTATGGAGTCATCGGGAAACCTGCTACTGTTTGTTAACCCCTGAAACATCAATGGTGGGATTGACTTGAAGAGTCAGCGTTACTCTGGCGTTATCCTACGAGGTTTAGTTATTTGATTCTGACTATGTACTACCAGATTTCTTGGGATCCATGGAAAAATAATGTGGCTGATTTTTATTGTTATGATGTATTAAAGTATTGCTTAAAATATAAGATTTTGTTTTTCCCCAGAAGTTACTTGGTAGAGTCAAGCATTTTATCTCGCCCTTATATAACCCGTAAATGCTGTCTCAGCAGAATCCATAATTGATTATTAATTTTATCTCTGCAGAACCACTGGTAGCATATTCTGGATCTGCTTAGACCCAGTAGCTCTTTCCTGCAAGATCATGTGATCACCGGGGTGGTGGGGGATACAGGATGTGGAATTTAATGGGAAGCTGTGAAGAAATGGTCACGGGTTAAGGGACCGCTATTAGCAGCCAGGTTCCTGATTAGCTGCTGATAAAAAATAATTGTAATCTGTGTGTGTTAGGGAATTTAGACTGCAAGCTCCAATGGTGCAGGGTTTGATGTGAATAGCAAATATTCTCTGTACACTGCTGCAGAATTGGAGGTGCTATATAAATAAATGATGATGAGGATGAAGCCACAACTTCCAACTGACCTGCGTATTTGACCTTTTTTCCCAATTTGGGGGCAGATGGGGGATATGTCCCATAGGAGGATGTCCCTTCAATCCCGGGGTGTTTTTAGGAGAGGGGATTGGGTTGGGGGTGGCACTGCACTTCTGAAGTGCCCACAATGCGTTGTGGTCTTTCACCTCTGTCCCTATACCCACTTCATAACCGTTGGGAGGTATGGCTCAGCAAGCGATTCCATAGAACACCAGTGTATTTTTAGCAAGCATTAAACTACCTCCGAATGCTTCATGTAACCTCGAGATTAAAGTGCAGCTATTGACAGAAACCGTGCGTGCAAAGCTTTGTTCGCTTACATTCATTTTTGGGCCTTCAGCTTCAAAGCGCTTTTTAATAAGCGTCGAGAGTGTGCATTAAGTGCTTAAAAATAATATTGTTTATAGGAGGAAACTAACATTAGACGAGAGAGCTGACAGCTGTATGTACAGAAAATGGTGGTGGGCACGTTTCAAAATTAGCCAGAAAATAATGTCTAGGGTGCCTGGGAGCCACAAACAGATATCGAAGGGCCACTTCATGACCTCAGAGAACCTACGGTTCAGCCCTGTACTTCTGACTGCTGAAAGTGACTCTAAATCCCAGTTTTTATCCATGTTCTACGGAACTGTAGTAAAAGTCTAAAGGGATTAGATGTTTCAGCACAGTGCAAATATTTAGAGGGAGTGCGGAAAAAAGCCTTTGTACAGGCTCAAAGGAAAAGCTGAAATATTTATTATAAAGAGGACCTGTCATGCTTCAGCTAAAGGACGTTTTATATGGTGCCATATGGTCCTAGAAAGAAGAAAGTCTCCCGGATACTCCCTCCCTCCGGTAGAACCATGAAATATCTCATCCCGCCGTATATGAACGTCGGCTGCAGAGACGGACCAGCACTCGTTACCAGGTGACTTTCTTTGACATCACACCGCCTGCGAGCACCGTAGGAGATATACCACACAGTCCTCTACTGCATCATATACCACACAGTCTTCTACTGTATCCTATGGCCATGATCCAAGCTTGTCTTCTATTCCAAGTTGTAGTCCCCTGTTAAATTCTCCTTTGCAAAAAGACATCAAAATGTTGTATAATTTACATTTACGCTTAACCATAACATTTAGACTCGTATTATCAACTTTATTGTGGGCACCACATTTTATTTTTATTTTATTTTATTTTTTTTGGAAATGAACTGTTTTGTTGTTGTTACATCTGAATGTTTATTTATCTTTTTTTAGTTTATTGTTCCATCTCAATGTCCTGTAACTTTTCATGCAAACCATGAGCACTTTGTTTTATTACTAAATGCCCAGTAGCGATGTGTATAACCAGGCTCAGTGGCGCACGCAGGGGGGGTTTCTGGTTCTCCAGAAACCCCTCCCCTCCGCGAACCAACGGTACTGTACAGCAGCCGCGGCGCTGTCAAAGAAGCGTCCGCGGCAGTGCTGTATTGTAGTATAATACAGCACTGCCGCGGATGCGAATTCAGACTCGCCGAAATGGAGCTGGTGCGCATGCGCAGCAGCTCCCTCTCGCCGCAATATTTTTTTCCAGGGGGGGGCGGAAACCCCCCCTTCTAAATCCTGTGTTCGCCCATGAGGCTAGAATGGAGCAACAGATTATCCGAAAGTGAGACCTGGGGGTAAATGTATCAAGCTGCGGGTTGGTGTTGCCCATAGTAACCAATCAGATTCTAGTTATCATTTATTTAGGGAACTCACAGCTAAATAGATTTGCCCCTTGGATGCTATTGTAGAAACACAGTGAACCAGCAATACAACAAAGATGGCCACGCTCCCGTTCGTTTTTATCAAATTGAATTAAATTCCGCATGCACTGAAAAGTAATCACTAATTTTTTAACTTTTTGAACCTGAATTGAAACCGTCCTGATTGCAGTATGTGCTTGGATTGTATAATGATGGGATTGAACAAACATGCAGTCGTTTGATACAGTTTAAGAGAAATATTGATATTTGTATGCTAGATTCAGGATTTTAGCTGCTTTCAGAGTTTACTGATTTACTCCCAGAATCGCTCAGCCCAGAAACCCCGACTTCTAGATTTAGATGTTACAAGCACAGACGCTTGGATTTACAATAGATTTATAATAGAATTATATCATTACATAGGCTGCAATTATTAAGGTGCTTTTGACAAAGGACAAAGCACGTTTTTGGGGTTACTGACGTTCTTCATGCCCATGTGACCTTCAGTTTTGATGGAGCAGCCTGTAGCCAATCAGATCATTGGGATGTTCACAGCAGCACAGACTATTTGGGGAGATCTTGTGGGAGGCCATGAGATGTCCAGTCATGTGATCACGAGGACAGGGGGCAGTGACCTAATGTGAGGAGGGCAATGGATGGAGCAGGAAATCACTGACTGAGAGTTATATAGTGGAAGGAGCAGGGTCCCCCAGCAGCACAGAGTATATCAGGAGATGAGTGATGTGTTAGTGAGGACAGGGCTGCATGTGACAGGGGCAGTGACATGATGTGAGGAGGGGAATGGAGACAGCAGGAAGTCACAGACTGAGAGTTATATAGTGGAAGGAGCAGGGTCCCCAGCAGCACAGAGTATATCAGGAGATGAGTGATGTGTTAGTGAGGACAGGGCTGCATGTGACAGGGGTAGTGACATGATGTGAGGAAGGGAATGGAGACAGCAGGAAGTCACAGACTGAGAGTTATATAGTGGGAGGAGCAGGGTCCCCCAGCAGCACAGAGTATATCAGGAGATGAGTGATGTGTTAGTGAGGACAGGGCTGCATGTGACAGGGGTAGTGACATGATGTGAGGAAGGGAATGGAGACAGCAGGAAGCCACAGACTGAGAGTTATATAGTGGAAAGAGCAGGGTCCCCCAGCAGCACAGCAATAATGATATAACTCCTTTTAAATTGATGCAGGTAGATTGTAGTGTCATACACACCACATTATAAAAGGAAGTTCATACATCAGACTTTGTATTGGGCTTTAGGTGGTGAATATGGACATTGTCGCTATACAGACTGCAGTTAGGCTGCAATAAATCCACTTCTGTGAATGTCTGGGCTTATGGAGCCTCTGTCATTATGTATTCCAGATGAAAGGTTGTGTTCGCCCCCGTTCATGGAGCTGTCGACAGAATGCGGAGAGGACACCTTGAAGCTTATAGAGAATAAAGGCCTCGCCTTTCCCTTCAGTAAGTACGGTTACCACATAGCTGTGACCCGGCCTTGTGTAGGGGAGAAATATTGGATAATAGGAGAAATTTCACGGTGTTGCTTCTCTCACAGCCCTTATCACACGCCGAGTACTCATTACCGCTATGTGACATACAGTTATTTGTTGTGAAAATAAACGAATATACAGATTTTACCATATTCTATGTCCATAAGACAAAAACGAGACATTGATGTGCAGATCCCCCTTTTTTCATGCTATTAATAATGTTTACATATATATATATATATATATATCTTACAGTTCTAACACCAAAATAAGACATTTTAAATAAAGTTTTGATTATTGAAGATTTTTTTTCCCCTGTGGACCCCAGACTTCCTGTCCGTTATCTGTCCATTGAAAGATATTGCATGAAGCGTCTCTGCAGCTCAGCTGTACAGTGAATGTAATGTCAAACCCGTTTAGGATTACTTAAGTGAGAGGAGAGGGTGCGATTATGGGGCAAGTTCACTTTTTGAAGGACGGAACACAGATTTTTATTTATTTTCTCTACACCTGAAAGGACTCTTTATTTTTCCATCTCCTCTGAGCTGGTTTAATGATATTATGATTAATATGTGGGCAGCGGTAGCTAATAAAAAGGAAATATGATTTATTCGGATTCTGAAGTTGATTTGTAATACTTTCTCTGAGCCCTGGTTGATAATGGTTGAGAACACCCTTGTTAGCCAGTCTCCAACGGCTTTGATCTGTATTAGAGCATGTTCTACGCTGTGTTCCCTGGAATGCAATAAAGCGCATTAATGTACATCCAAAATAGCGCTCAGTAGATCACCAAGAAGACCGCGTTGTCATCACTCACGATACAGGCTGGAGACTGATGCATTTGGAGTCCGTTCACCATTCATTGGCATTTCAGATTATATAGTGGTCTGTTTAGTATTGTTTTGCGGTCCATTGACCCCATTGGGAAAAGCAGGACCGTGCCCTACTTGGGGACCTTACTGGTTTGCACAGAGAGAGGTTATATTGCTCTGATGTGCGTCACAGACCAGCCACCAGGGCGGCGCTAACACCTTTTTCCATTCTTCTTTCAGTCTGCAAGACAAGAGTGGCTCATGGCACTAACTCGCACGAGGTAAGCAGATCATTTATCTTTGTGAATTGCCAAGTGTCCTATGAATTCTAAATCTCAGAATTAAATATGTTGATAAGGTGTTTAACCCACAACAGCCAATAAGATGCTTGCTTTTATTGTCTATACTTCACTAGAAACATGACAGAATCTGATTGGTTAAAACACGGTTACTTGTGCATCACATTCAAAATCCTTCTCCGCCCCCCCCCCCCAGTTTCCTTTCCCACCCCACACCACAGAACTGAGCGGTAAATAGATGTATTATATGGCTTTATAATCGTTACCAGGCTCTGTTATGGGGAGATATTGTGTATAGAATGTCACAGGATGGGTTATGCCTCTTTAATATCAGATGAACCCATCAGAAGCTTTACACGCCTTAGTGTTCCGTGCGGGTTCCTACTGTGGAGCCTATTTTGGCAGCATAATTCCGTCCTCTTGTGATGAATTGGGTGAGAGGTTCTCAAGCAGCTAATTCTTTGTCACAGGAATAAACTGGAGTTCGCTGTATTGTTAATGGATCTCAGCTGTCACTGAACATCTAGTGGGATAAGTGGAGAGCGGAGTCTAGAGGTTCCTAATCCCTCCAGCCGTCTCCCTCCATCTCTTCTCCCTTCTTGTAAAAGTCTGTTAAGCTTCGATGAAAATCCATGTGGCCTGTGTATCGATGAACACTTTGTAACTTCCTCATACACATCGCAAAGTTTCTGCACTTTAACTGATCTTGTTTAGTAATTGCTGAACTTATTCCGTGTGTTAAAGGAGTTGCGGCCATGGTTAATATAAAAAAATAATTTCTCACTTCCTAAAAGGCATTAAAAACTGTTCATTTATAGGGTTATAGTGATTCAGATATAAAAACAAAAAACTATGTTTTTGTGTTGACGTATATTCAAAGTGTCTCTCGGCATGAAATATAAGTTGAATAATTGGGGAAAGGGATCTCTTTCCCCATTTTAAATCTGTTTATTCCATATATGGAATGTTCCAATTACTGTCTCCCCTGCAAACTAGTAACACTGTTTAGTACAGCACAGTGGTTTTAGTGGTTAGCACTTCTGCCTCACAGCACTGGGGTCATGAGTTCGATTCCCGACCATGGCCTTATCTGTGTGGAGTTTGTATGTTCTCCTCGTATTTGCGTGGGTTTCCTCTGGGTGCTCCGGTTTCCTCCCACACTCCAAAAACATACTGCTAAGTTAATTGGCTGCTATTAAATTGACCTTAGTCTCTCTTAGCCTGTGTGTGTGTGTGTGTGTGTCTGTGTCTGTGTGTATGTTAGGGGATTTAGACTGTAAGCTCCAATGGGGCAGGGACTGATGTGAATGAATTCTCTGTGCAGCGCTGCGGAATTTAGTGGCGCTATATAAATAGATGATGATGATATCACGCTTTTTTATTTGAAGCATGCGAGTTAATGCACAGGCATTTAACACACAAATTAACCACAAATAAACTTTAATTAAGTATGAAAAGGGATCTAGTAACATTCACCAATGGAAAAGTTCAGAGATAAGGAGTAGAGTACAACATGCGGCCGTGATATAACCATTCTGCGCTGTGTCTTTTGTAGATGGCCATCATATTTAATCAGGAGGGTCTGCGGACGATACAGCCCCCCTGCGTGATTCAGAGTTTCATCAGCCACAACGCTGTGCTCTACAAAGTCTTTGTAGTAGGAGATTCGTACACCGTGGTGGAAAGACCATCTTTGAAAAACTTCTCACCAGGCAGTTCAGGTAACGCTTACTTGTCCGCGATGACACGATGATAAACTTTGGTTTAATAATGTTGACCCCTTTTTTTTGTATAAGAATTACTGTCAATCTCTGCTGACTGTGAGGTTTAATTGTCCCAGAGCATGTAAGACTGTCCTAAACATTGTTATTGTTTAATAGATATTATTAACAACACTGCCACCTGGTGGCAAGTCTAAGAATCACAAATGTGTTTCCTGTTGGCCTTGACTCCATGAAATAATCTCTTATTATCTCTGCGGAAATTGTCGTTGCTGTATTCTCTAACTTTCGTTTATCAATACGAAACCTGACAGCAGGGGATTACTGAACCTTAATATATGTTCTAATCTTTACTTTCCTTCCTTCCAGATAGAGAATCCATTTTCTTCAATAGTCACAATGTGTCGAAGCCAGAATCGTCTTCGGTCCTAACAGCGGTGAGTGACTTTGCTTTGTTCTGTTTCATGTTCGGGCTAAAATTTGCCAGCCCTGCTTATTACCCCTCTCAATGTTCGCTCCATACAGTAAAACTGTTCCGAGAACTTTGATGTCGCTAAGAGAAGTTAGCAGCCCAGTTGGTTGTCTATTAATGTCGGTTACAGAGGCTGCTTTTATTTGTAATATTCTAGAATATCTGTCTCCTCCCTTTTATTTTTTTTATAAATCTCCTTTTTATTGAAAAATAAAACAGCTTATACAAACGTTCTTGACTTACAGCAGACAAAAGATTAAAGGTGTTTCTGAACGTCAAAGAACAACAACATGAAATATATTGTTTTGCAGGCACAATTAAGGGGATGGGGGATAGAAAAAAGACGGGTAAGTGGGGGAAGGGAAGGCAAATCTAGGGGGAAAGAACAGGGGAGGGGCTTCATCTATTCCACTGAGTGTATAATGCCGTATCCTTGAATTCAAGCCATTCGAACCACAAAAGATAATATTCTCTATATTTATCCATTGAGGAGTAAAGCACGTTGTCCATTGTCCTGTAAAACTCCAAACGGGCAAACCATTCTTTAATGGTAGGGGCATTTGGCGATCTCCAATGTACCGGGATCACGGCCTTTGCCGCATTACAGAGATTTTTAACTGTTGATTTTTTTATACTGTGAGATAGACATTTTGTTGTCGTTTAGTAACCAGTATTTAGGACAATTGGGTAACTCAACACCTACTATGGCTTTGGCAAGAAGAAGAACTGCATCCCAGAAAGGCCTAAGTGCTGTACAGTCCCACTATATGTGTAATGGGGTACCCGGCGCCAGCTGGCATCGCCAACATAGGTTTGACTGCCCTGGAAACATCTTGGCTAATAGGCTGGGACACCGGTACCATCTGGTCAACACTTCCTCCCTTTTATTTTGCATAGAATGTCGCTGACATCAAGGAGCAGCTGTCAGGTGGCGGAAGGCATATAACTCTGTATATGGAGTAATATTCCTGTAGTGTTCATTATAAAGACGCTTTTATAGCTCTCACTGGTGAGGTTGAGATACTTGGTGCAACATTTCAATGGAATTTATCGTTAGAATTAGATTTGCATCTAGAATCAGCTGGGAGCCCGGTCATATTATTTTCTGTATAGATTATATTTATCAGCATATGTAATGTTCATGTGGTGGGGATGTAAAGAATAATGGCATTTTATTGACAGTACATATGTTGCAGGTCTCTTCCTGAGCAATATAATAAGTCTTTTTGCTGTATCGCTTCTAATTAAAAAAATTAATAAATGTTTTCGTTTTTTTATTTAATGCTAATTCCACCTAAAACTGAGAACTCGTGTTTGGGTTTAATTCCATTGGTCAAACATAAATGCAGAATCTAACTTTCCTGGGGTCTGCACGGCCATTATTGTAGGAAAGCCTGAGGACCACATCCCCAGATGGGGGGGGGAGAGTGCGTCCCCGTACTGGGGGGAAGAGGGGGGAAAGAGTGCGTCCCTCATACTGGGGGGAAGAGGGGGGGAGAGTGCGTCCCCGTACTGGGGGGAAGAGGGGGGAAAGAGTGCGTCCCTCATACTGGGGGGAAGGGGGGGGGGAGAGTGCATCCCCATACTGGGGGGAAGGGGGGGGGAGAGTGCGTCCCCGTACTGGGGGAAGGGGGGAGAGGGGGGATCTGCCAGATCGGGGTACTCTCCAGTTCCCAGCTAAGTAATATTCTGCTTTAATGTTTAACTTCTGGCGCTCCAACAGAAACAAGATGTTCAGTTTTGGAAGGAGATATTAGATACTTACACACCTTATTAAATATATTTTGTTGTTTCCCAATTTTACCTCTCTTTATAGTGTCTGTTTTCTGTCCCAAACAACAATAATTGCCACATGACTGAGTACACTGCAACATACTGAGCTGTATGTCTTCAAAAATAACCTACAGACCAGAAGTAATTTTATGACTATAAAATTAGAGACTTTTGGAGCATCTACAAATAAATATATGTTGCGTGAAATGTCCATGCGTTTTCTTTTCTTATATTCCCTCTTTTTGCTAAGTTTATTTTCAAACATTGTCCTTTACTTTTTTTGTAGTCTTATGGGCAGCATGGTGGCCCGGTGGTTAGCACTTCTGCCTCACAGCACTGGGTTCATGAGTTCGATTCTCAACCATGGCCTTATCTGTTCTCCCTGTGTTTGTGTGGGTTTCCCCTGGGTGCTCCGGTTTCCTCCCACACTCCAAAAAAACATACTAGTAGGTTAATTGGCTGCTATTAAATTGGCCCTAGTCTCTCTCTGTCTGTGTGTGTGTGTTAGGGAATTTAGACCGTAAGCTCCAATGGGGCAGGGACTGATGTGAATGAGTTCTCTGTACAGCGTTGCGGAATTAGTGGCGCTATGTAAATTGATGATGATGATGGTTGAAAGATGTTAATAAACAGCCAAACAAACAATCCTGCCAGCATCCTGTACATGCTTGTGTAAGACACACAGAAGGACGCAGAGGCTAAAGTAGTGTACATACAAGCAAATGAATGAGTAGCTGAAAACCTCCTTTAACTGTTGGGAATCCATCAGAAACCATTTGTATTAGCAGTGTGAGACGCAGAGTAGTTTTTTGGCCTGCTTTAGTTTTAAGGAATGATTGTGTGAAGCGCTCCTGCTCGTCCAGCGGGATTGTGGGTGACCCTCCAAACTCTTCTCTCTAACAGAGCAAGATTTTAATACATTTTATGAGAATGTAGGAAGCACAGATTTAATTGACTGTTACTGAAGGAGATCATGAAAACCTTCTGTGAGTACGTTCCTGTACTAGAATGTTGGACTCCCGACTACAAGTGTTCAGTACAGAGCGCATCACTACAATATGATATAACACACATAAAACTCTTTATTTGTATGGATTCATATTTCAAAAGGTGCTTTTAAATGACCTCTTACCAGTCAACGGTTGCAACAAGCAGAATAAGGCTTTGAATATAACATAGGTGACAGAGTGGAAGAGTTGTGTGATTTGTTTTATATCATTACAAATTCTGCTTGGCTCCCGCTAACGTCCCGCTCCGTCCTGTTTCCTCGCAGCTGGACAAGGTGGAAGGAGTGTTCGAGCGCCCCAGCGATGAGGTCATCGGCTCCATCTCCAAGGCCCTGCGGCAATCTCTGGGCATTTCGCTGTTCGGCATCGACATTATAATTAACAACAAGACGGGTCAGCACGCGGTCATCGACATCAACGCATTCCCAGGTAAGAGCGCCCCTTGGTTTAGAGTTCTACCAAAGTACGTTGGCTTGCGAACCTGTGACCATATGACTCCCAACAGACGATACCTTCATTATTAATTCTCTCCATTAGTCATGCATTGTGATCTAAAGCCACTTTAATGGGTTGTACTGTAATCGTCCATGTGGAATGCCCTACAGCAATGACTATAATGTGGTCCAGGGGCTCAGTGTGATATAGAAGTGTCAGCTCTTTAGGTTAGAAGAAAATATTTATACTCTAGTGCTGTCGGCTTTAAGGGGCTACTAACCAGAGTTTTAAATGTGAAGTTCGAGCCACTGTTTGACATCACTGAGCTATGAGGCACTTTGGTTCACAGAATGGCTTAATCTCTTAATATATATTTGGAACATATTTTCGAAACAAAACAAATCTTTCTTTGCATTTTGTGCATGCATTCTGCAGTGCATGTGACCCTCTTCTACACTAGCCCCCGCTATCTGTGTTTGTGTCTCTCTGCTAGCTGGAGATATGACCTTTCCTGTCCCCTGCATAAGATCTGATTTCCAGGCAGCCATACATCTGATTACAGCGTATGTGACAGGTGCAGCCAGTACCAGTAATGAATATTAATGAAATCCCCCCCTATTAATATGAACAGACCTCTCTGCTCCTTCCTGGCTGGCCCGTACTGCTGGAAATGAATAACAATGCGATGGTGTCTACTGAAACCTTATCCTAGCGGTTCAGCTCTCTGACAAACTGTCTTTAACACAGACACTTTTCATAAATGTAAAGCCAATCTAGTACAGGTTAAAGCGTATTTGCATTGATGGGTATAAATTAAACAATAAAATATCACTTACCGGCACTCTCCTGATCCGGTAAGCCCTGCGCTGATTCTAATGGATATTTCAAGCTGCTAGTGGGGTTGTCGAAGCCCTCTACACTGTGAGATCCCAATGAATGGGAAACTCAAGTGTGTGGGGCTTCGACAACCCCGTCAGCAGACTGAAAAAAATTCCAGGGTTACAGAAAGAGGATTTCCTGTTCTTTGCTGGTTGAAGCGGAGCAGAAACTGCCAGATTGGAGCGCAGGTAAGTGAGATTTTTCCGTCTACCTTATTACCCTTCTCCTAGTTCCACCCAAAAACATTTTTAGTTTTGGGTAGAATTATCCTTTAAAGATCTATAAAATCAGACTTATTTCACAGCAGAAATAGTTGTTGCTCACCGCATCCAATCAGGTTATGTCATTCCTGTAATACAGCGTAGAAGCTGAAAGAAAGCATCCAATCAGATTGTCATTCCTATAGTACAGCGTAGAAGCTGAAAGAGAGCAGCCAATCGGTTGCTCCGGGTGGGGCTGTCTTTAGTATCCAGTTACCTGTGGAATGGTTTATAAATGTCCCTGTATATTTGCAAGTATTTGTTTCATAAGGAACCACCACAGTGCTTCCTTTAAAGTAAAAATATATATAATTCATAGTGTCTCTCTCAGTGGCCTCGTTTATCACATAAATAGAAAATTATTCTGCATTTTCTTATGTTATTTGGCATAAGAGCCTTACAGAATGTGCATTTCAGTTAAATTCTCTTTACCACAAAGTCCATTAAAGAACCAGTGTTTTTTTTGTTTTATTTTTTAGTAAAAGGACTCTAGTTGCACTCATCATATTTCTCTTGAAAACTCCCTTTTATCTCCAACTATTAGAGCTGTAGGGTTTTTGGGAGATGTACCCAGGGCTGCCGGGATATGGTGCTTGGTTTCAATAAGGGGGTCTCTTTTAAAAAAAAAAAAAAAAATGTGTTGTAGCTGTAGTTCTTTCATAATACAACATGGAGAGTCGTACGACATAGGAGTTACTAATAGAGGGGGTGACCAGATATCTAATAATTATAGAAGCAATCCTGTAAGTGTATAAGTTCTATATAGAATGGAATACTGTCTTACGTTCTCTCTACCTTAGCTGGCTTGGACCATGCAGGATGATCCCCCAAAGTGGGCAGAGAGAAAAGAACACTGTAAAATAATGGAATTGCTTTAACAGGACCGTTTAATTATTAATGCAGGTCAGTGACTGACTGACTTTGTGGGATGGATTTCTCGGCAATGTGGCATGGTGCTGTGAGCAATTGCGAATCATTTTATGTGCTATACAGAGCTGTGACATTCAGGGAAAGGCAAGGCAGACCTCCTATAGGACAAGTTAAAAATGAATGATGAAATCTCCACAAATGTTATCTGCAGTGTTTCACCAGTTTTGATGTTGGTTCATAATTTGTTTTTTGTGCATTTTATTTCGTAGGCTATGAGGGGGTTCCAGAGTTTTTCGGGGATCTCTTGAACCACATCACAACCATTCTTCAGCGTCCAGAGCACAACGCAAACAAACCTCCGGCGGAGCCGAGCGTGGGGGTCCTGGGAGACCGCCTGTGCTGTACCCCCAACGCTAGGATAGACCCCTGGATTGTGGAGAACGACACCAACGGATCAGTGAAACTGCCAAGCCAAAGACTAGGGTGCAACTCGGCGGTCTCCCCCAGCTTCCAGCAGCACTGCGTGGCTTCCTTAGCGACCAAAGCTTCCTCCCAGTGATCGAGGACTGGAGAAAGGATCAAGGTAGACGGTTCTTGGAGGACTATCGGGACAGTTTAGGTTTTAATGATGTTATCTGGGAACTCGAACTCTGGTTAGAAAAATGGCAGATCTGCTAGGAGGGACTTAGAGTACAACGCCGCAACTTCTGTTATCTATAATCATATCTGCGCCTGGGGCATTGAATGGGTTGACAGAATCCCGCCACTCTTTAGATCTCCTGCACCAATTCCCTGGCGGGAAGGGGGGTAAAAAATAGTCATCACGTCACAATGAGACCCTCCGATAAAGAAACCTATACTCTGTACGCTTCTCTGCCGCTGCAGAACAACCCACGTTTTGCTGAAAATCAAATGAAAGAGACATAGGTACTGCCATCGGATGTAAAGAAAAGAGATCGAACGGGATCCCAGATTTTTCAGATGTTCTGCAAAAAAAAAAAAGGAATTATTTTTAAAAACAAAGAAATTTTATTCTGTAAAAGTACTGATACTAAAACATAATGCCCAGTACGACCACAAAAGTCAGCCACTGGTTACGTAATTGTAGGATTTTCTAATTTTTTATTTTTTTTTTCTTAATTTTTATTTTGTTTTGATCTTAATGCTCTTTCTAGTACTTTGGCACTTTTGTTTTGTTGCATTAGTTCAGTGATACGGCTAGATTTTAAATAAAACTTGACTTCCAATCACTTACCCTTCCTGCCGTAAAGAGTCTTCTGCAAAAAAAACACTTAACCGCCACCAAAATCAAAGCAAGTTGGACTCCGGGAAGAGGGGGGGGGTCACTAAATCACCTGTTCACGGAGCACTCCCAACTCGTTTCACCAAGTTCAGATCCGCCTTTGTGCAAGTGGAAAATATGATTACAGTTTTATAAAAAAAAGAAAAATGTATATACTATTGGAATTGTCCTGCTGATTAAAACAGATGTACTCCATTACTTGGCAATTGCAGAGTTCAGAATTTATTTGAAAGACGTAAACATTTAGAACTAGAACTCTTTTTAGGAGTTTTAGTAGAAATGGAGGTGTTGCCCATAGCGGCCAATCAGAATCTAGCTATCATTTATCTAGTACATTGTAGAACATGATAGCTAGAATCTGATTGGCCGCTATCATGTTCTATAATGTACTAGATAAATTATAGCTAGAATCTGATTTGTTGCTATGGGAAACATCTCCACTTTTCCTTTTAAAAAGGGTTTTAGTACCTCGGCCCCTTCGTTTACCTTGTGCATCTGTATCCTATTGATTACTGAGAGAACCAGCTACAAAAGTGATGTTTCCCAGATGCTGTAGTAATACAAGTTCCAACGTGACAAACAGGGCATGCTGGGATTTGTAGTTCCCTGGTGACACCATTGACATGTATCATTAGACTATAGCGCCACCTACAGGGTGGGAAGTATATTACCTGCTGGTGAATTAGGGGATGCCTCACCTTACAGTAATAAGTAAACAATATAGATTACAAAAATATACAGTATTTGACTAAAACTACCCTGCATAAAGTTTTGTTGCAGTTCATGACCTTTATTCATTTCTTTTGTTGGATTTAATTGTTGCTAGTTTGTAAATTTTCTGGATAATTGTGAAACTATATAGTACATAATGGTTTAAGGCTCCTAAAAGTTGTAAAATATTTTGGTTTTGCATTGAACATAATTTCAGTAATAATCCAGGAGGAAAGAAAATAAATGTACCTGATTTTTATTTATTTTATTTTATATATTTCTTTGAGAATGAATTGGACAGAAGCTCAGCTCTGTGGTTTGTGATACGAGGTTATGGATTATACCAGCACAGAGGGGGGGGGATTGATCAATTGACATCCTTTCACAGTTTGGATCGAATCAGCTTTTTACCAGTGTTAGTGACACAGCGCCAGGCTTTAGAATAATTACTACAGTGTTCTCCCCAGCACCTATTTACTTGTCACCCGGCTCTTGGAGCCCAACAGAGTCTTATTATATTATAATAAACCATTGTTTCTCCTATTATAACAGGCACTATAGCCAGCAGTGTGTGTTACACCACTGACCACCAGTCCTGGCAGGTGTGGACAATAACCTCCAATATTGTTGCAAAGTATTACAACTGCCCCAACCCGGCTACTTCTTGATGCCACCCGGCTGGTAACATTTTCTGCGGAGAACACTGGGCTACATGTGTGATCCGCAGTACCGATCATAACCCATCTGAGATTGATTTGATTATTTATCAAGCATGCCGGATCTGAGCAGAGTCACTCAACAGGTGGGCACATGTCTGTACGATTTTACCAACCCCATGGCGGTGGATGCAGTTTTTCAGCAATCGGGCACAACGTTTGACAGCGGGCAAACTTGAAAAAAAAGCTCAGGAAACTTGGACGGAGAGGTTGAACGATAAACTCCATATATTTTAGTCTTCATATATTTAAACAACACTGACCAGGATGGCTGATAAGAACGTGTATCTTAAGAGATGTTGTACTCCCCTTTTATTCAACTACAACTCTTCCCACGTCTAGAGCCACTTTAATTGGTTCTACTGTGATCGTCCATGTTGGATGCCCTACAGCAATGACTATAATGTGGTTCTGGGATTCAGTGTTCTATAGAAGTGTCAGCTCTTTAGGTTAGAAGAAAATATTTATAGTCATGTCGGCTTTAAGGGGCTACTAACCGGAGTTTTAAAATGTGTTTTAATTTTTTAGGCTTGGTTTTGCCTTACAGAATAGCCAAAGCCCCAAAATAATGTGACTATAACTGTACTATTCAGCTGTATCCTGAATTTTTGCTGCAGCTTTGTTACAAGTGCAGTGAATTTTAGCTGCAGCTTTGTTACAAGTGCAGTGAATTTATTCCCCTCTTCAGGCTGTAACTACCATACATCAATACCTAGACACTAATTCAGGGTGGAGTATAGCATTCATTTTATAATTGTATTTATTTTTTTCCTTTTAATCATAAAAATTAAATAGAGTATTATTGTATATTATGTATAGGATGAATTTACCTTTTTAACAAGGATGTTCTGTCTGATGATATATATTTTACTGCCTGGTCTCTGAAACAATGACCTGTTGAAATTGTGTGGATGTAATGTGCGGAGCGCAGTAATATACTTCAGTAATCAGCAGCTATTCAGTGTGATGCACATTTTGTTATTTAAAGTTACTGGCATCTAAAACATTAGTTATCATTTCTGTACAACTGCATTTGTGAAAGTAGTGATATGATTATGGATTCATGTAGTATGTGAGAATTTCTCCTTTCTGTGGTTTTTAAAATATGAAGTATCTTGTAACTTTTTTTGAGACCTTAATATCCGCATAAGGCCCCGTCCAATGTATTAGATTTCTTTTTATATTTGTTTATTTTTTACCCCAAATATTAATTATTGGATGTAATTGTGTATATCAAATATGACAATAGTAGTACATTATTTGAATGTACGGTGCTAGGTCGCACATGTGTTTTAGAATGGATTTTCTGACCAGGAATCTGCAGCATTCTAAGGCGAAGATACGCTGATACTCGCTAAGATTGGGGAGCGATGTTGTACCTCACACCATAGCGGCGACTGTGTCCAAACGCTGCACGCAGCACTGTCAGAGAAATGGTTATAATGTGACCAGTATTCCTCCTTCATGTTACGCTGAGGCAGCTTATCTCAGTGTATGCTTTATTAGGGTATTTCTAGACCAGGCAACTTGATGCACTTAAAGGCCTCCACAGGCGGCCCTCTAACCTTAGAAAGGGCTGTGCGTTACCCGTAATCTCAGTAATTTTGTTAAAACACATTTAACAGCAGCAAGAGATACTGCACGTCCTGCAGTCCAACAATCTTTCAGATTTCACCAAGTTACTCTAATGAGGTCACTTCAGAGAAAACCAGAGACATAAAAGGACAAATCCAGTATTTATTTCCCTTATTTTTATAACAATATACCTCCGCTCCCAGATTTAATCAAAAGGTAACAAGTTATTGCAATATGTTAATCTAACAAAAATAATAATTATACTAAAAAGCATTTAAAGTTCCGACTGGAGCAGTAAATAAAAATAAAAAAATGAAATGATAATAGATTCATTGCCCAGAACTTCAGACATTCGAAGGTGCCTTTGACGCCTATGAAAGTGGATTGAAAAGTAATCTCTACGGAATAAACAGCTTTTTTTTTTCTTCCCAAAAAAAGTATAATTGTGACAGCCATCTTTAGCTTTACTACGTGACAGATCAGATCAGTGATAAATTAAATCTACTTTTACTTTTAACCCCACAGCTGCTGCTAGTGATTGTAATGTATTTTGTTTCTAGCAGTTGTAAGGTTAAAAAAATAAGAAAAATATGTAGAATGTGCAATGGCAAATAAATCAAACAAGGTTTGCAACTCGTAAGGGTGTCAGCCCCTCCTCAGGTCATGCAGTTTGTGGGCGACGTTTTCCAGTTCCGCCTCGATGGCTGCCAGACTCTCCAGCTCCTGGTCCTGAAATGATGATAGAGGCGTTAGTACCGTGCGCTACCCGTCTACACCAGAGTTCTACCTCAGGCGGTAGGAGAGTTGTGGATTTCCTGCAAGGGCGCTACACAAGTTTGGGGTTTTTTTTCCTGCGCTATTTGTAGAAAATTATATATTATGCATTTTCTTGTTGCCCAGAATATTTTGGGTCTATTTTAGCCACTTTATAGGAACTAATGGAAAGAGGGTGCAAATCTGCATAAAACAATGAATAATGAAAGAACATAAAATGAAACGCAGATGGAGGGGGGGAAAAAAAACACCCAAAACACTTGTGTGCTTGAGGTCAGACCCTGTTCCAGGCACATATTCGGAGGCTATTTACTATTGCACAACATTTCTGAGAATGGAAAGGAGTTTAGGGGTTTTTTTTTTAATCTTTTATAAACGTCTCAAATCGGCTCAACATGTCTGTGGGTGCAAAATGACATTTAGAGAGTATATAGAAAATCCAAATCTGTTGTAGGGGCTTCCATATGGTTTCAGTGGCTGGTTGCAGGCTGCATGTGACCTGTGATAGTGATGTTTATATTTGATCGTAAGTTGTTGTTTTTTTTTAAACTGTGGGGCAAGTGTAGGTGTTGCCCATAGCAACCAATCAGATTGTAGCTATCATTTGTCCAATACATTCTAGAACATGATAGCTAGAATCTGATTGGTTGCTAGGGGCAACACCTCCACATTCCCTTTTTAGAAGTTTTTTTTAATAAATCTACCCCTTAAGTCTCACTCACCTGTGTTCAGACAGAAAAAAAAATGTTTTAAAACGTTTGGTGAAGATGTCGTTACTGTCAGTGGTAGCTTATAACACACACACACTCCTCATACACAGTAGCAGATTATAATATGGGCAAAGCTCTGTACAGCCTCAGAACACTGTCCTACCATTTGTCACCACTTTGTTGAAAGAGGACTGGTTTAAAAAGTTCTGTGGTTTTCATAGGGCTCCATCATATTCAAATACAACAAAACTGGACCCCATTGTGCCTGCAAAGCCCATCACATGTCAAATAAGGTTAAAAAAAAAAAAGTTATAGAAACCGATTGCAACTTTTACTGTTCATTTTGGTGGATTAGGAGTTTGAATTATGGGATTATAAACATTGTGAATTATACATTTCGGGTGACAAAAGAGGGGATGGGTCTGGTAAAACAAAAACACATTGGAGTCCTAGATTTGCACCTCTGTGAAATGCAGAAGCAGCAGACTGTCCAAAATCTTTGTAGTCTCCCCATTTAATGCCACATGATTACAAAAAAAGGACAATGCAAGGTTTGAAGACTCACAAAGCTGGGTGTAACAACAGTTGTTACAGGTACTGGCAGACTAGGGGTCCAGGATTAGTACAGGATCTACAGCCTGATCGCCGCTATGGTCACCATCAGCATTGTTGGTATAGACTGCAGGATTCTACAGTAGGAAGCTGCTGATAATGATCCACAGTAAGTGTAAGGAGGTGGTCAGTGAGTAAGGAAGGTATAGAGCAGTGTTGGCTAACCTGTGACACTCCAGGTGTTGTGAAACTACAAGTCCCAGCATACCCTTCCAGCAATAAACTGCTATATATTAGCAAAGCATGCTGGTACTTGTAGTTTCCCAACACCTGGAGTGTCACAGATTAGCCAACACTGGTATAGAGGAAGGGAGGGTTGGATACATTTTCCTAGGCCACCCTTGCTCTGACGTATGCCCCGTGGGCATTTTTATGTAGCTATAAACACCCATAAATACCTGATAAATGTCTCATGCAACATAGGAGTGACTCTAGACTAGATATAGCTCTAGGACATGGTAATGGTTCGATGGGGATGCGTGAATGGCGTGTTGCAATCTTGCACAACATACCATTGTGTAGCCGACAATGGCGGGAGCTGCAGGTTTTTACTGTGACCTTTGTGTTGTAATAACACCAACCTCGGTCTTCCTGGTGGCACTTCCTTCTTCCTTTCGCTCTTCTGTCCTTTTTGAAATTGGGGAACCACTTTCGCCGCTGTCCTCTCTCAAGCGTTCCCTCTCCCGGCTGCCGAGGTCGTGACTCTGGTCCTTGGGTGGAATCTTCATGGAACGATCTGGATCCTCCTGGCTGTTGCCGGATACGGCGCACTTCTTGGCTCTAAGCTCTTTGGCCAGCTCGTCCATTTTGTTCCATCGTTTTGAATCTTCAAGGTCTTTCGATGAGGCGTCTTCGTCACTGTTGACCAAGTAGTCGCTACAGTCGATTGTTTCCGTCTCCCCTTTGCTCTCTCTGCTGCTTTCAGCTTCGGCGGTCTCTCTGTTGAAATCCTCAGGAATCCTCATGGAATCTTTAGCAAACAAAAAGAATTACAATCGCTGACTAAAAACAAGACTCCCTGTAATAATTAATAAAAAAAAGAAAGTTTCCATACAAAAATTTGCAATCATTTACTAATCTCTCAAATATTTTGGTATGTTGTAGTCGAGTAAACAGTACTGTCTTATCGGTCCTTAAATGTCAGAACTAAACTACTCTGACATTCACTGCATGCTGCCATACTTTTATGAAATTCATGTCCCCATCTGAAGATATTGAGTTTAATCAGTAAATTAATTGTAGTCTTGGTTAAGGACATTATAAACATTGGGGAACTCACTGAATTGATTTGGAAGTGATATTTGCTTATCTCTCTATTCCAATGCTATTTTTTGTGTTTTGGGCGTTTTCAGAATTGACGATTACACTGGTTCTACTTTAATGCTGTACAAGTAACACAAACTATGAATTTCAAGCATACTTAAATTGGAAAGGTAGTCTTATTAATGAATTACATTTTTGTAAGTAGTGGTTGTCTATATACAGCGTAGGCAAACATTTTATGGGCTGGACCAACACACCCTAGGCCAGTGATTCCCAAACTGTGCGCCTAGGCTCCCTGGGGTGCCTTGGCGATCTCACGGGGGGGCCTCGGCCAGGGCCAGTGGTAAGCAAGGCGGGGGGCTACTTGGTAATTATTTTGGCTTAGGGGTGCCTTGAAAAAATTATGGAGACCCTAAGGGTGCCTTGAACTGAAAAAGTTTGGGATCCACTGGTCTAGGCATTATGACCACCATTGAGGCATAACGCGTTTTACATTTTCTGCAAAGTGGTTGAATAAATTCTTTTGGAATTAGTGTACATCCTGCGTATCAGGATTAAGTTCTGTTATCTGTAAAATGTAGGAATATGACATTATAATCTTATAAAAGTCTCCCTTGTTATCTGCATTCTACAAGTGCAATATATTGCTTCTGGTCCCATCAAACTGATCCTCAGCCAGTTCTAGGGTACAGAACGCTGCTTACAAATCTCCACCAGTCAATACATACTGTCCTCCCGTTGGGTGTCATCCTCCTCGTTGTCCGTTTCATTGCCATCTTGCTTCAAGTTTTCTTCTTGTTCCGTATCGCTGGTCTCGTCAATCTGAGAAGCCTCTGGCTCCTTCTTGGAAACGGTCTCCTTCTCCTCAGATGTTCGACCACCGCTGGTATTTTCTTGGTTGTCTTTGGGAGGCTCCATGTCGTTGATCTCGTCTGTGATTCGGTTGTCGATCTCTTCATCCTCGGAGGAGTCTTCCCTCTTATCGATCTCGTTACTCTCCAGCTCGTCGGCGCTGTCTTCCTCCTGCGTGTGCTCCGCGCTCATCCTCCTCTCTTCCTCCTCTGGCTGCCTCTTGTCCTCATCGCTTTCTGCAGATTTACCACGAGGAGAAGACGCTTCTGATTTTTCTGCATAATAAGGTTATTTATAGGTTAGAAAATTTGTGGTGCACACTGAGGATAACACATCTCAAGCACAGGGGAAGCACAGTGGCCTAGTGGTCAGCACTTCTGCCTCACACCACTGGGGTCATGAATTAGATTCCTGACCATGGCCTTAGCTGTGTGGAGTTTGTATGTTCTCCCTGTGTTTGCATGGGTTTCCTCCCACACTCCAAAAACATACTAGTAGGTTAATTGGCTGCTATCAAAATTGACCCTAGTCTGTTTGTCTCTGTGTGTGAGTGTGTGTCTATATTAGGGAATTTAGACTATAAGCTCCAATGGGGCAGGGACCGATGTGAGTGAGTTCTCTATACAGCGCTGCGGAATTAGTGGTGCTATATAAATAAATTATGATGATCTCAAAGTCTGATTTGCTTCCAGCAGACATTTCCTATGTATGGGGGTGCTCACCTCTTACCCCATTATCAGTTTCATACAATTTATAAGTTGTTTTATTGTAGAATATATTGAAACAATGATCTCAGACATTCATTTTATAGGAAAAAAGTAAATATATTGGAATTATCCAATAAGGACATTTAGTGGGGGAAATTCAATGATGTGGAATTATACAAGCTAAAGACAATATATTGTTAAAGGGTAACTCCACTTTAAAATACAGGTAAGGGAGATAGTATTCAGATATCCTGCATAATGGTTTTTTTTCTGCCACTTAAATTTATTACATTTACAACTTACCCTCCTCTTTCCTGAAACTGCCCTAGCTTTACCCATCTCATTAAACTGCTTAGCAGTGCTCTTCATAGTGACCGTAGGAGGAAACACTTTTATTTTAACATTATCAGCAATTACTTCTGGTTTTCGAAACTTTCCGGACCACATGTTTCCAGATAAGAGCTCCCATATATTTATATGTGTTTAGAAACGTTTGGGTCGAACAGTGATTTTTATCCAAGAATATCTTGGCTGTATTTCATAGTCACTTAGAGCACTATATAGCAGTGGACATAGGCAATGGTTCCTCTTACAAATGGTTTCCACTACTGTGAACGTTTGCGTACTATGACCGTTGGAGGAACACATTATACAGAATCCGCCCCAGCTATGTCAGTAACCGGGTGGCACTGGGGTGAGAGTTATTTAATATGTTCCATTACCGATCCTGGTAAAAGACGTTTACATCTAAAGGGCCTCACTTCGAGGATCATGTAAGTACATTTGCACTATACATAGATGCCTCTTGGCGCAGAATTGGTGCACTGCACACGTCTGTACTTAGAGTTGCTCATGTATGTTACACGGATTCTGCGAAACATTAGCTTTGTGATGTCAGTTTTGCGCCTCTCCGAACGGTGCACGTTTGGGAGTTGAATCCTCATCATCAACATTTATTTATATAGCGCCACTAACTCCGCAGCACTGTACAGAGAACTCATTCACATCAGTCCCTGCCCCATTGGAGCTTACAGTCTAACTCCCCTAATTTAGACAGAGACACACACACACACACACACACACACACACACACACACACACACACACACACACACCCCCCCCCCCCCCCCCCCCCCCCCCGTAGGCTTTGCATTTTGCTGCACTTTTCGGTTGGACCCATCTATACACTACATTTAAAAAGTCGAACGTTTCTCAAGATTCCTCTTTATACAGATGTGGAAACACAAGTGTGTAGACGCAAGTTGGCTCATAGGCAAAATGTTCATCTTCACTTAATATTTACTTAACCAGTGACTGAAGGGCAGGAAATTATTCTCTCAGATAAATGGCACTTTTAACAGTCTAAGTTGGTGTCTTTCTTTATAATGCATTTTTTTTTAATGTCCCTGTACATGGCTTAATGACAGCAGATTAAAAGAGACCGATTTCTGTGAATGTTTCCTCTAGCTATAAAATATCTAGATAAAGTAGTATCTGGATAAGGCTAAAAGCTAAACTGAATGTAACAGTACAATAAATTAACAGATCACCATGATTAATCCCGGTATTACGTGTAACCCTATAAGGACACTGCCTGAATATCACACGAACACCAAGGTTACCAGCAATAGGAGTCACGGTGACACTAACCAGGGAGGAATGGTTGTTTGTTCTGCTTTTCAAGGACGCCAGAAAGCTCTTCCCCAAAGCCCCCGTCGCTCTTCTTCTGCTTTTGAAGCCTCTCCCCAGCCCCTGTGGAGGTCAAAATTAATTGGGATCAGTCAGACAATAAAAAAATAAAAAAAGTGATGACATTCTTATGAATGATATTTTTTAGTATAAATAAAACATTACTTTCCTTAACACTTTGTGTTTTAAAGCATACATGTTTCATCAAAGAGAATGAACTAATGGAAATAGTTTTGAAGCCACCTCTTGAACCACAACGATTTTGCTTTCCGTTGACCACTAACGGTGTATGTTTTCCGTCCAGCACAGAACAGTTATTAAAAAAAAATTACGTTTAAAACTACCCCGCTCCCTCCTAAAGCACCTCCAACCCTATGCGGATTGTGGGCCGGTGGATGTATAGCCGCCCGACCCGCTGGCATTGCTCTCTTAATATCGGCATTGTGACTTGGCAATCAGACTGGCAACAGAATGGAAGTGTCGGCATTAAGCCTACCAACATTTCCATTCTCTACGTTTTGTACCCAACGAGGACCAAGTTATTGGCTTGTACACACCGTCCTACAACTTTTACTGAAGACATTGCTTTGTTTTCTATATTCCTGTCCCTCTTTCTTGGAAACCCAATGAAGTCATATTTCAATGTTGTACATCAGGTTTCAGTTAACAGGCCTAATGTTCCCTACCAAGCAGATTGCTATTGGAACTTATCAGTGAGCAACACTATTCACTGTGTTACAAACGGAGGACTCCATACCCTTCTTTACCCCAAATATACTGTAAAATACCAAGGAAAAGATTTGTACGGACATTCGTCCAGCGCCGGACTCTCTTTGTGGATCAGTGATGTGTGGATATAATAGGTCATATTTGCTACATATACTGTATGCAGAATTTTGTACATATTTAAAATACAAAATATTTTTTAAATGCCAGAACTCCCACTCCTATAAAAAATCCTCTCCACCGATGTAAGTAGCAGGCAAAATAATGCAGAAACCAAAAACATTCAACCCAAAGACTGCGCACACTTCTAAATTGCCGGGATAACAGCTGTGAAGAAAAAGATCTCAAAATATCCGACAATTACATGGAACAGGAACCACAGAACAGCGTACATGGCGGTGACAGGTTTAGGGACTCGTGTACGCAAAGGTTTGTCAAACACCAGCAACAATAAAAAAACAAACATCTGCACCAAAGATGGCATTAGAGAACTCTGCACCGGATAAAACTAGAGCTCTCTGTAAATTACACTCTGATCTCCACTACAGAACATACTTGGGGGGAGGGAGGGAAACACTAATTCTGGTCCAGATTCGTTAAGGAACGTAAATGCCGATACGTGCCGTAAAGTTGCTCTTTCGCCTGCCCATGGACCATATACGCCAGAGAATGCAGCAACGTCCAGTTCATCTTCAAGCACAAAAGAACCCAGCCTGCGATTCAGGAGCAGAACTGGAAGGGGAACGGTCATATGTACATAGTCAATGTACAGTAAGGGCGCGCTAAGCTCGAGTGCACGCAGCAGCGTCCGCTCCAAGCTTTGGGCATCGCTAACGTACATGGTTTTCTGTTGTATCACTTGTCCCAGGTACAGGGCAGGTGTAAGTGCTGATTAGTAGCGATGACGGCGGTGCATGTATACATGCGTTTGCAATTATTATTATTAGCATTTATTTGTTAGGCGCCACAAGGTTTCCGCAGCGCCGCACATAGTACAAACAGTAGACAATACAGGGTATAACAGTACAGAACAATAAACAAAAGTACCAATACTTCAGAAACTCCAGGCAGGCAGATGCAATAGACACGGAGCAGAAGAACGGGGTAAGGAGACAGGAGGGAAGAGGGCCCTGCTCAAGCGAGCTTACATCCTAAGGGAGCAACTGTTAAAATGCATTTTATGTACCTTGGCCATTAATATCTTTCCTGTGCATTCTTTTGGGACTTTATATGCATCGGACGTATCCTGCAGTGTATTGTGTATTAGAGCAGAGCGCACCTAGATCCGTATCTTTTGCATCCACTCCTTGTTGGATACAGATGTGTGTATGCCCGTTTTAAGTGCATATTTAAAAAAGCAAAACAAGAACGCACAATATGTTTGTTTTGAGCGCCTTAATGAATCAGGCCCTCCGTCTTCAGTTTCACCCTGGGAAGAGAAGCTATTTAAAAGAACCGTTGTACTACTTAGACCCTGCAGTGTTGCCTTATGTGGCTCGGTGAGTAACTAACATCACCATAGCTGTTGCTGGTGTCTAACTGGCCTTTTGGTGAAGTACACAGAGGGCTCAGGCTACTATCTCAAATGTCAGTTAATGCAGAATTTTACAAGGATCCTGTTTCACCTAATAACGCGATAAGAGTTGTTAATGTGAGACAACTGGATGGGATAGAAGCACATTGTTGCCTGCAGAAATATAAGGATGAATGAGAGAGGGAGAGCGATCTGCAGGGAGTTGGTAAAGACTTTGAACATAGCCGTGAAAGCTGCCAAAATCCCAGTAGCTGCAGGAGACGTCTTCTGCTTACACCAGATGATGGCTCTATAAATAGCAGCTGCATCTCTATGACAATTCCTCTGATCTCTGTGAGCCGCTGGGATTAAGATGCAGATTCACAGGCCTGGAGGGAAGAACTGGAAGCTACAACAAGTCAATGTTATTCAGCACTTCGCTTAATGAGATTGTCTCCCGTATCCATCATATCAGGCACCGATCTGCCATTACAAGTCCGTATTTAATGGAAATAAAGCAATATTTGTATATTTTGATAAGTTAAAGAACAAAGTGAACACTGCTGTATGAATAGATCTATTTTATCTGCTCACTCAATAAATACTTCCCTGATCCCCGTAACCCTCCTGTCACTTTTTACTGTTTAATGCGCCATAATAATTATTTTAAATAGCCAAAACGTTTTAATTATAAGAAAACAATCACTAAATACACCTCCCTGACACCTCTGTACAATGCTGATGTTATAGATTTATATGGATACATTGAAGAGACAACTATTGATGCCCCTTCTAACAACAGTAGGGTGGAGATATTGGGGTAGGGGGGCTAGAAGGTGAACGCCTTAAGGTCTTTCAAAAATGTTACATTTTTCTTTGAGAAGTAACAGTTTATATACAACAACATTTACCACTGTACTTTACAAATAGATGCAATCAGAATGAAATCGACAATCTATAGTTGAATGTTAGATAAAATACTAATATTTCTGAGTCTAGTAGAGAAAATAAATTGCACAAATCACAATTCTCAGATGTCAACCATTACTTAGGGCTCATACACACCCCTATCGGGACAACGCATGTGAACGAAATACAATGTTTTCATGTCCTGCGCTTTTGGGCATACAATATATTGTACTAGTAGCGATTGTTAGTGTGAGACATGGGGCACGCTGGGTTCTAAAATGTCACTACACCTGTCCTGCATATATTAATGTGCAATAGAAGTGGGTAGATACTGACGAGCCCTTAATGTCTCACCTTCTTGGGCCTGATTCATTAAGGATCTTAACTTAAGAAACTTCTTATTTCTGTCTCCTGGACAAAACCATGTTACAATGCAAGGGGTGCAAATTAGTATTCTGTTTTGCATATAAGTGAAATACTGTCTGTTTTTACATTTAGCACACAAATACTTGATAGCTTATTTGTACACTGAAATTTAAAGTTGATATTTGTGTGCTACATGAAAAAACAGTCAGTATTTAACTTATGTGCAAAACAGAATACTAATTTGCACCCCTTGCATTGTAACATGGTTTTGTCCAGGAGACTGAAATATGAAGTTTCTCAAGTTAAGATCCTTAATGAATCAGGCCCCTTGTCTTTATTTTTTGTGGTTTTGCAAAATCCAGCGCTCAATAAATTAGCTTTTATCTGATCCCTTTACTCAGTACAATTCAGTGATTAAAAATAAATAAAATACACCAACTGTGCAAGTTGGGGTTTCTTTATATGCCAGTAATGCCCGGATAATGTCAACATTATCAAGTGTGTGGCTATTGGTGGAAACCATGAGGTTTGAGGGCTGAGCGTCTGTCTATCTGCCGGGGCAGCATCCAGTCAGACTATTACTGCCCCAAGACCAGTCCCATGACCTCCTGCACGTGTAACGTAACGTTACACCCAGGGTCATCGTTACCTTGAGCCGCGATTTCCTGGAGCTCCTTCAACAAGTTCTGGTGCCGCAGGATGGATATAATCCTTTCATCTGTAATAAATGCAATATATTGTAAGACACAAAACAGTTTAGTTTTTATGAAAACTTTTAATGAGACGGTTGGTATATTCAGATTCTCTACAGCAAGGATTAAACTAGTCTCATTCTAATCTGTCAGACATCAAACTGGACATTGTAAGTCAATAAGAATGAGGGCTGCACTTTAATTAAGCCTTTAATAATATGATGCAGAGCTACTGACAGTCTGAATAGAGTTTCTGCGAAAAAAATATTTCCAGGAGCAGAGATCCCATAATGACGGCAGATGTAGTAAAGGGTCAGACAAATCCTTGTTATCTTGGTTTCTAAGCACAAGATGCTCTGCAGATATATAACAGACCAGTAAACCAGACATTGGAAATTGTGGTGCTCTGCAACAGAGAAATCTTGAGGTTCCAAATGGCACAAGTTTATAGTAGACGGCCATTTCAGGGATCTAAGGGATGTATATGAGAGTGCAGCCTATCCATTCGCTAGGAACCAGTGACATCACTGAGAATGCAGCCTATCCATTCACTAGGAGCCAGTGACATCACTGAGAATGCAGCCTAAACATTCACTAGGAGCCAGTGACATCACTGAGAATGCAGCCTAAACATTCACTAGGAGCCAGTGACATCACTGAGAATGTAGCCTATCCATTCACTAGGAACCAGTGACTTCACTGAGAATGCAGCCTATCCATTCACTAGGAGCCAGTGACATCACTGAGAATGCAGCCTATCAATTCGCTAGGAGACTGTGACATTGCAGAGGAGCAACCATGATGTCACTGGCTCCTAGTGAATGGATAGGCTGCATTCTCAGTGATGTCACTGGCTCCTAGTGAATGGATAGGCTGCATTCTCAGTGATGTAACTGGCTCCTAGTGAATGGATAGGCTGCACTCTCACTAATGTTAATCACTAGTTAAGAAGTAATATTCATGGAAATATAGTTCTAACAAAACAAGGTTGGGGTTAGGGAACGGTTATCTATTCCAATTAACTTGAGAAGAGCTTGTTGCCGTTTCATTTTAAAAACGGAGTATGAGACTTGCTACATATATTAATAAACTAACATAACAATGGCTCCCATGCAAACATATATGTGAGCCCATGGTATTAACAAAGCTATACAATCTTATTAATTTGCCACTGGTTCTTCATTCTGTTTATTTTATTGATTTATATTGTGGGGGTTTCTTTAAAATCGGCTTTAACACCTCCTATCCAGTTGGTATTATAGACATTTAAATACTCTATAGCCCCTGTTTAGATGTAAATATATTTCAGACCAGAATATTGGTAGACGTTCAGTTACTAGAATATAACTACGGTTTAATTATAAAATCAATATTTATAGACAAACCAATAACTAGATAAATTGGTTGTATGGGGACTTTAAATTAGTCTTCAAAATACCTTCTAATAACAGTAGAAAGATATGAAAACAGTTTTTCCAAATACCGTTATTAACGACACCATTTACAATCCTATAAACAAGCAAAAGGGGATGGCTTGTACCCTTATTACATAAATAAATAAATTTTTAAAAAGTAAAAATCAAACAGAGTATATTTTATTACTAATACATTTAAAGTGACCTACAGTACTTTAAACAGGCCTTGCCAGCCCCATAGAATACCACATTGGTGCCTTTAAAGCAGATTTAGGCAAACTCTGGCATCCCAGCTGGTGTAGAACTACAAGTCCCAGCATGCACTGCCAGACAAAGACTGAGAAGGATCGTTGGGACTTGTAGCAGATAAATGAAGTTTTGTCTCTCCGCAATACAAAGTTATACAGTATGAGAGGTCATAACGACCGCATGCTGCAGAATCTGCACTCTCAGCAAATTTCAACACGTAAACAAATTTTCTAAATAAAATTATTACAAAGCAGGATATAGGTTTCAATAGACGTAAATCAGAAAAACTTTGAGGAGCGATTCCCATCTCCATAGATATAATCGCCGTCCCGTGAGTTTCTGGTCAAGGACATTGACTCAGAAAGACATGAAGGATTCTAGGAAATTTTTCCTCTGCTACAGACATTGCAATATTGTCTCTCTAAAAGACAATAACTCTCATTAACAATGTGAAAAAAAAATAAAAAAAATGCGGAATCGCACCAGAGGGTTTTTTTGCCTAATTCGTAGTGAATTAGCAGGCGTACACTCACTTCCCGGTTTTTGGAAACCCACCTGTAACTACTATTTGTGGGCTTGGCCAGACACTAAAAATGGTAAAACGGCACCTCAAAGTCCAACTTACTTACTATTTAGAACAACCCTCCTCGGTAAAACTTTTAAGGGTTTTCTTCCAAAATAGGGCTTGGTTCAGCCTTGTATGTGTCTGAAATTAATCCTGAGAGTGAGGGGACATGAGGAGGGCTATATTACATGTTCCTTGTTCGTTTGAACGTTGCAATGACATTGGTAGAAGTTTGCTTTCCCACCCATGTGTAACTGGATCATGGCGTACCAGTATAAGTGTAGGGAGGAGGTTGGGTTTGCGACACCTGTAACCAGCCGGAAAATTTAAGACATTTTGATTGGGAGGAAAAGCTGCGCAACTACCTGTAAAATGGGGCAATTACTCCATTGGCTAAATTCCACCCCACTAGTGCAATCATATAACCCTAACCCCGCAAAATTAAAATATTATTTTTCTACTTAAATGCAAAAGTGCACCTAGTTTTGCACTGAAGGAGGAATTTCACGACTCCCACCCCTGCTCCTACTATGAGACGGTGCCAACAGCTGCCCCCTTCGGCGTAAAAACCGATGCAAAAAGTAGGACATCACAAAAGACCATTTGCACTTTCATAAATACTATCGGTCGAGTCCATGTTTGTTCATCTGAGACAGGACCTGAATACATCACAGTTCTCACCTCCTCTCAACGTTTCCAGACATTCCTGGCTAATGGGCACAGGATTGGGTTTCGACAGCGTGTCTGAAATCACCTCCACAATGCATTGCCTTATCTGGCAGGAGACAAAAGGACAGAATTAGTAGTGTACATCCCCCAGTGAAGACAAATACACCCCCTGCATTCAAGAAAAATGTTGCATTGGTCCCCTTCCATTTTTTTTTCTTTCATTTTTCTGCTTTAGGTTCATGATGAAGCCTCAGACTGATCAGTATTCAGCGGATCTCAATCCCAGACTGGCTTTTTTGCATTCTTAAACTGTATTTTTATTTAAAGGACAACCCCAACTTTGTACACAATACAAAACCACTGTGTAATATAAGTTTAGAGACACTTTGGTCAACAGAATTGGCTGTTTTATAGCGTTTTGGTCTATAGAACATCTTCTGAGTGGCCCCCTTTTCCCTGGAATGCTGGGAAAACTCTGGAGCGAGTCAACCAGTTTGACTACAGACCCCTCTCCGCGGTGCTGTAATATTACAGTGACATAGCAGTAAGATCTCAGGAGGGTCCATGCAATTGTGGGCCAATCAGATTTACCAGCAAGCTCAATCAAAATCCAATGTATCCAATTTAATGTTGATTGGGGAAAAAAAATGAGGATTTTGGGCCCAGATGCAAAATGAGGTCAGGATAATTTGGTTACAAATTAGCGTATCAGTGGACCAGATGTCCCCGTGTCTAGACAGCTTAAAAAGTTTCACTTCAATTTCAAATATCTTCAATTATGATGAACTCCCGAAATGTCTTCATGTTTATTAACTATATTAGCAGCTTGTTTGCATTTCTTAAAATTTTGTAATTTAATTTTCTCATATCTAATTAAATTGCCATTGAGGGTATTTCTTCATAAAGCCCTTGACCGCTGATCATCATGAAAGTGTGTTTTGAGACAGCTTAATCATTATGTTAGGAATCATGTTGAGTGATTAACATATATCACCAACTGCAGCAAATTTTGTTTCTTGTATTTTATGAAAATGAGTATTCGGTTTTGCACATAAGTTAAATACTGACTGTTTTTTCATGTAGCACACAAATACTTGATAGCTTATTTGTAATCTGAAATTTAAAGTTGATATTTGTGTGCTACATGAAAAAATGGGCAGTATTTAACTTATGTGCAAAACCGAATACTCATTTGCACCCCTTGCATTGTAACATGGTTTTGTCCAGGAGACTGAAATAAGAAGTTTCTCAAGTTAAGATCCTTAATGAATCAGGCCCAAGGAGATCAGCGATGCCTAGGACTACATCGTTTCATGTCCATCACATGTGACACATAACAGATCAAATATGCATTCTCCCAGTCTTAAAGCACTACCCCCTCCGCAGAAGGAAAAATCGGAGACACTAAGGGGTATATTTACTAAGCTGCGGGTTTGAAGAAGTGGAGATGTTGCCTATAGCAACCAATCAGATTTTGCAGAATGCACTAAATAAATGAAAGCTAGGATCTGATTGGTTGCTATAGGCAACATCTCCACTTTTCCAAACCCGCAGTTTAGTAAATCTAACTCTAAGTTCTCTATATGGACTTGTATCTTTTCTGCAGTCTGGATTGGAAAATTACTTTTGTTCAGAGTAGATTTGTTGCTTCTGAATTATATAGCACACAGGAACCAGGACTGCTATGCTAAACAGTAAAGACTGGCTTAGGTTTATATCTTCACCTTCAACTATAAAATACTAAATGATGTCTATATAATTATAAGGGAGCTTTCCACTTTATATTATGGAAGATGGCCAGTAGAAGTCTCTACTAATTGTAAGTATCGAGACCCTACCAAAATCAGAACATGGTGTGGAATAGAGGGTGGGGGAGGTTAATAAAACTGCTTAATTTAACGAGAGAACCCCTAAAAAGGCTCGGGAGGTACAGCTGACGTCCATCTCTTCTTACTCACATTATATATAAATACATTTAAGTAGCAATAATCTACAGCTCTCATCTGCAGGAATAAATGGTTCTGCCATTACTTAAGCCTATTTGGCTAGGTTTCCACTAATCTGCTTCTTAGCAAGGCTGTTTACCATCTCCTCCTAAATTAGTGACAGACAGACTGTAATAGATATATGGCAGCAAGCAGCGAGCAACGAACAGTAAAAATATCTCTTTATCTTTTGTTTGGCTTTAAAACCTATAACACTTTATCCTATAAATAAACTGCCTTTATTCAGCTGCAGTGAACATTTGCCAAGACACTAATAAAATGCAACACTGGATCCTCCAATACCCAATTACATTTCAAACAGCACTGTGTAGATTCAGACTATGTTGAATGTGTTTTAATGTATATTCTATATATTCTAAGTTTTACAAATAATGAAATCAAACTTAAGACTTCACTTACAGCCAAGTTGGGACACTAACAGCATGTTGGGACTTCTAGATTATAAAAAATGCACACAAAATACATAGCAAACAACAAATAACACAGTAAAATAAACACACAGACACAATCCAACATGTCATTCTATATAAAAGTATTTAATCAATAGTGCTCAACAGACTCCAAATAAAAGCACCTGCAAGGACATCAGATCTTTTCAATGTATTATTGTATTTTTGAGACTTAGGTGTTTAAGAGAAACAAAATCTTAATGTACTCTGACATTCATTGTACTGCAGAAGTAATGTATTTAATCCATAAAACATAATAGGAAATAACAGCTTACTAGACATCATCTCCCCATCACAAGGAGATTTAAAAAGGTCATTGCCCACTGGAGAATTCATATATTAATATAGGGGAAGACATTTGTAAAGACTGATGCACGGGTAACTGTACAAAATAAAGGTACTGCAACCAGACATTAATTTAATTTTTTCTAAACTTGCTAGAACATTGACAGTCTGATTGTTTGCTCAGGATTAAAACAACTTTTTAAAACACAGTTACCTGTCCACTAATTTTCAGAAATGTTCCCCAAGAGATTTAAAGTTATAGACATATCCCTTTTGATAACCCATTAGGATATGAAAAATGAGAATTGCATCTCACTCAGCCTATCAGTAGCAAACATATTTACAGATCACCTCTTGTACTAGAACACAGGAACAGAGACCAAGTCGACACATAGATTAAATAAAATTGCACAATAGGAAATCTGAGCATAGGAACTACCTGTATCACATCTCAGTGTATTTCAAAGGACGAAAATCCTAATTAAGTCCAAATGGCATCTTGGTGCTCACTGGATTGTGCAGGGAATTACTAGCCATTCAGCAGCACAGAAATGTAATGTGTTACAAGATTTTGCTCAATTGCATCATTTTAATTTCCAAAGCTCCTATGAGTCTTCCTAATGCTATGTAATATATGTTGTTTTAGATCTATACCATTAATTAAAAGGTATCTTTTTCAGTACGGGAAGGATATATCTCGCTATGGGCATCTCAGATATCTGCAATGACCTTACCACTGTTATTGAGACAACTTTCCCACTCCCAACCCAGAGTGATTCAACGTGAATGTGATCTCCTTACCTTGGTGTCATCTTCACTGCTGGGACTGGAAACAGGAAGAGATATTACTGGAAAAAGGACAAACATAACATCGTTATAATGTATGACGCTGCGATCTCATGTGTATGCATAATATTGCAATGGTAGAATAAAGATGGATAATCTCAACATTATCCAGATAGTTTTATAAACCAGGGCTAAGAAGTTGTAAAATATGTCAAAGTATAAAAGGACATTCAGCATAATGCTGACATCAGGAGATCTCCAGGAGGGGTACAAATTAAAGGCAGCCACCGACATGGAAATTTTCCCCCATAATATCTTCCACCACTCCATTCTCTTTACCATCACCATTACCCACATATGACCTCTAAAAATGTATTTCTAAAAGCACCACTGGCTAGGAAACCGCTAAAGTGTGTGGGACAATATTGGTGGGACAGTAGAACCCAAAAGGAGGAACATTGAATTTACAGTCATTGTCCGACCTAGATGGTCCCTACCATTTGCAACGATCTGCCTGGCTTAGGCAAAGACGCAAACATTGCAGCTGCTACAAATACATCAATTAATGCCCAAATTGATGGTGGTTTGGCCCATGTGGTTTCATAGAATCCAAGAATTAAGCTGATCTAACCCAAAATAAACCGGATAATGTCTGTAATAAGATAATGTGCTCTCCCTAGCAGGGGCTGGCTGGCAAATTTTAGCCCAGGGGGGAAAGACTCTGCTCAGCATCCTATAGGGAACATTGTCTAAGGTAGCCCACTATGGGACTGTTAGATGACCCAGGCCAGCCAGCCCTTGGCCCCTAGTCATTCTAAATAAATAAATAAATCCTAATTAATAAGTGTATTAAGCATGTTCCCATTATGCTCCATAAATGACTAATGACAACACTATCTTGTAAGGATATTATCCAGCTGTAGACACTAACTGTGTCCATGTACAACACTGCATGCTCTATCTATAGCATTATATACTGTGAGATGCGTTTCATATTTTGCACATAAATCCCAGGACTAATACAATCCTATATCACTCTCATGTAACATGTTGTATTATACACACGTAGGAATATAAGCTGGAGAGGGGAGCATAAGACGTTTAGTGGAAGGTGACCTTGTCTTTTGGACCTTCGATCTATCTCGGTGCAGGAATATTCCTCTATACACCCCCCAAAAAATACAAGTCCCCGTCTAATCCTATGTATGGGGTCTCTGCAGCAGCTCAAGAAAGCGGCGAAGCCTCATTGCAGTCCGGCGCTGCTGTCCTTGGTGCTGAAAGGACAGACACTGCGGAGAGACATGTGGAGCTCATCCCCCTGACAATGCATTGCTCTTACCTTGTACTGCACACAGGGCTACTACACACAGGACCCCTATATACATCATTCTCAGCAGTCTGGGGCAATGGGTGTAATCCTTTTGTTCCAGTCCCCAACTCCTAAATAAGAGAACAATGAAAAAAAATTATAAAATAAAATAGATTACTTGGACAGCAGACTGCTGCACAGAGACAGGGACAGATTAGGGTCTGGCAAGTATCTGCTTAATGAGATTAGTAATAGAACCAACCTTTCTCCTTCCCTTGCTTTCTATGGATAGATATTGAGCACTGCAGCAGTCCAGTTTATATATCCCTGCCCCTATGGAAGTGACGTCACAGCACCCCTTACCCCCCTCCTCATGCCACTCAGGAGCAGTAGGGGAGGGGGCGAGCTCAGTGCCTTTGGGGGGGGGGGGGGGGGGGAACAGATTTATTTTGCATGGGTGGAGTGGAGCTGTCAGCAGAGGGTGGGTTAATTAGCACCACATAGCCAAGCGCAGCACAGCACATTGAACGTTTAATTTCATGTGGTAAGTGCACATCTTTTAAGATGATTAAAAAAAAGCCTGGGACGGGCAAACGAGCTACTAAATCCTGCTTGGGTTTGTTTCCAGAGCTCGGAAGAGAAAGAGCAACATGAAATGTGGCCGGAGATGGGAGATAGAGGGTCTTGAAACACTCAGTTACATGTGTTTTAATTCCACGTGTAATCCACATTGAGCCACAACATGCAGCACTCTCAGAATCAAATCTGTGCCTGTGACTTGCAGCTGTCTCTAGCTTGGTGCTGGCTGGTGATAATAATCAACTTAATTAGCATGATCCCTTATTATTTAAGTTTCAGTTGGATAACCATCCTTCCTGTTGTGCACTATATTGTGAGGTGGGGGTGGCAACTATGCAACTAATCGGTAGAAGTGTAGGACCCCCATTTTTTTCTTTTTAAAGCAGACACCCCAGTGACATCCCATGACCTCAGTCTTAAATTACTTTTTTTTGTTATTTCTTTGTGCTGTAAAATAGTTATGGGACCCTAACCCCTGAAGGCTTGTACACCCCCCCCCCCCCTCCAGCGCATTGTCCTGCAGTGCATTCATCAGTGTCTGCAGCTGGGATGGTTATTTACACTGACTATGATAAATGCACTAGCCACAGTATTTACTACAAACACTGATGAGATAGAGTAAGAATTGGATTGGTTGCTATGGGTTAGAGCAACATTTCCATCTACATCACTTTTTATTATTGTCCTCCAGTAAGACGTCATCTACCGAGTGCACGAAACTCACATATAAAACCACTACTGAGTACAAGCCCTGCATAACTTTGACTGAAGAGCTTCCTATGAGATCTCTTCCACTTGATTCTTATGAACCTCTATGTCAAAATTGTTGCAAGATTGACTCATCATCATCACCATTTATTTATATAGCGCCACTAATTCCGCAGCGCTGTACAGAGAACTCATTCACATCAGTCCCTGCCCCATTGGAGCTTACAGTCTAAATTCCCTCACACACACAGATAGAGACAGACAGACAGACAGACTAGGGTCAATTTGTTAGCAGCCAATTAACCTACTAGTATGTTTTTGGAGTGTGGGAGGAAACCCGAGCACCCCGAGGAAACCCACGCAAACACGGGGAGAACATACAATTTCCTCACAGATAAGTCTCATTCGTCCTCAACTTTTTTTGTGATATCTAAACTTTCAAGCAAAAACCCACATTATGAAAGACATATACAGATTTGGCCTCTTTATCCTAATAAAAAAAAAAAAAAAATAGTAGATATTCAAATGCAGAGAGACCTCGCTCTCCACATAAAACTGTGCGTAAGCTTGAAAAAAATAATCGTTTTCTTTATTGAAAAGCAGCAGGTAGTGGACAAAAAAAAAATGGAAACAGTTGGGTAAACCATGGAAACCAAACATGCGTAAAACAAAGACTTCCATGTTCATGTGTCAATTAAGCAAACAATATCCCAGCAGGGTCGGGGTCTTGTGTAAAACGTCTGGATATCCTTGGTTGCCTATAATTATGGCTAGAATGTCTGCAAGAGGAGACCTCGATGGGTGTGAAAGAGGGGCGTTTTGTAGATGCTTCATTGACTCAGACAGGTCAACCTGCAATGACATCATGAACAATGGTGATGTCAGCCCTGTACTCCCAAGGGAAATCCATCATCCATGAAGGATACTCCAGGATTGTGATACATGTGCATTAATTCAAAGTGTAAGACTGGATGAAGAGGATTCAGTCAGATGCATTATCATTCACCATGTTCTCTGGACAAGAGCATTCGTGGTACCAACCTAAAGAAGTCGGAGTCCATGTTTCCAACAGGTTCTGGTGGTTCTGTGATTATTTAGGATGCACTTTGCCAACATGGTGTGGATGCATGAATTCTCTAAAGTGGATATTCCCCGCGCCCATGTTGCAGCATTTTTTGCTAACGGGAGGGGTGTCTACCAAGAGGACAACGCCCCCGTCTAGTCATCAGATTAACACTGTTTTGTTCCTGTATGGCGCTACAGAGACCTAGTGGCGCCCTATAAATAAAAATTATTAATAATAATAATAATAAAACACAATTAGACATTTATGGGATATTCTAATAACACCCGAGACAGCTTTATGCTCCACCATAAACCAGGTATCCCTCCTGTACAATTCCAGGTATTGGTAGACTCATTCCACAGCATCTGTAGACTATACAGGGTAGACCAGTGTTGGCTAACCTGTTACACTCCAGGTGTTGTAAAACTACAAGTCCCAGCATGCTTTGCCAATATATATCAGCTTATTGCTGGAAGGGTATGCTGGGACTTGTAGTTTCACAACACCTGGAGTGTCACAGGTTAGCCAACACTGGGGCAGACCAATGACCTATTAAAAAACTTTATATTGGCACTTTTTTTAACCACTACCTGTATCGGCATGTTTGAACCCTCCATTATCATAATTTATCTCTAAATATATATATAAATGTGATAGGACTAAGCATGTACCAGTGTATGTCATGTATACATTCTTACCTTACCTAAAGGTTATTGGTTTGTGTAATTACATGTGTACATATTCATGCTCGGTACATGGGAGGGCAGTTTGCAGAGACTGGAGCAGACAGAACAGTGTGTGTGTGTAGGTGTTTTGTGATTGGATGTTCCAGGGGTCAGAGCCGCCCCTCTTTCCTGTGACTGCAGCGAGCATTCAGACATCTCCTGCACAGTTTTTCCACTTAGGGTGTTGAGCATTGTACTGCAGAGGTCATAGTTTGCCAGCTCAGACTTTAAATAAATGGAAATTTGCAGAGAATTGTGGCTCCCTGTCTAGAATATATTAAAGCAATTCTATCTAAATGAACATGTATAGAAAGAATTAACCTATTTGGAGGAGTATATTTCCAGTAGTAAAAGCATTGACTGGCCTAGGATATTTGGTTATCCTGTGCTGATTGCCAGAACTTCTCCTTCCATTGAATAAGACTAACTGCAAAGGGCCCCTCACGACCCTATGAGGATCTGCAGCATGAAAGCCTAAATTTTAATCTATTTTCATCATAATCAAGTGTTATTAGGACAAATACACTGTATTACATGTTTATTAATATAACTATTAAGAGGAGCCTAATCTTGGTCTTAACTGTGCTTTGCAGTCCCCCACTGCGTGGCTGGAAAGGAGGAGAGTAAATATTTTAGGAGTTGCTGCACAGAACTATTTTGTGTGCGTCACCAAAACTTTTGTCTACTTCATTTTTCACAATGCTTGAATTGCTGCATTTGAGCATTTTCAGTTTGAGACATTATTTAAATAGCAGCCCTCAAAATGTTAATTCAAATGTCACTTCTTACAAATATTCAGGAAGTGCTTGTTGCAGTTTTAGAACAGGAAGGATCATCTACAAACATGGAAACATGCCAAGCTGTGGAGCAAAAACCAATTCTTCATCTTTTGTCACATTGTATTCTAATTTTGTACGTTTGGGCTGGCATATGAAGATGGCGACTATTATGGGGTGCAAATTGTTGCTCCTTCTGAGGGGTGGAGTTAGAGGGAACATATTTTGCCGAATACTGTTAGCTGCAGCACTGAGGTCATGGGTTCGATTCCCGACCATGGCCTTATCTGTGTGGAGTTTGTATGTTCTCCCCATGTTTGCGTGGGTTTCCTTCGGGTGCTCCGGTTTCCTCCCACACTCTAAAAACATACCGGTAGGTTAATTGGCTGCTATCAAAATTAACCCTAGTCTCTCTCTCTCTCTCTCTTTTTCTGTCTGTCTATGTTAGGAAATTTAGACTGTAAGCTCCAATGGGGCAGGGACTGATGTGAATGAGTTCTCTGTACAGCGCTGCGGAATTAGTGGCGCTATATAAATAACATGATGATGATGATGATGATGATGAATGCGCCCCATTCTGAGGTCAACTTCAAAGCATTGATTAAGTCTAATGGGATGAGATACTGTAATGAACTTCAAGTAGGTAGAGACTGTGCATTTTGGGAGGTGCTCCTGATTTAGTAGGTGCTTGTTGAGTCTTTTTTGGACAACTTCTGCCTGTCCTCTGAAGTGGTGATCAGAAGCCAAGTAATACTTTCATTGTACATATATCGGACAGAACTGCACTGGGGTCCAGAGAGTAAAAAGAAGCCTGACCAGAATTGAGCATTGCAATCGGGGCATTATACATATAAGCTGGGTACACACTACAGGTTTAGTCATCCAATTATCACATGATAAACGACTATTTGGTAGGATATCGCCCTAGTGTGTACTCTCCCATGATCATGGTTTATCTTATCAAAGCTTATTGCATCAATTGATTTGGTTTTATAAACCTTCTAAATATCCTGATCAACGATGTCGGACAAATGTGGAAGTGTGTACCCACTCACGACCAACGGTGTAGGTAGATATCTGTAGAGTGTGCAGAGTCCTGATCTTATCAGCAGATGGTTATGACAGATCTGAAGGTAAATCGAGTATGTGTGTACACATGAATCGGCGTGCTGATTGGGACTTTCAGTCATTGGCAAAATCATTACAGAAATCGCATCTGCAGGAATTTTCTGCAGTGTGCTCCCAGCTGTACTGTTCAGTTTAATATTGGGCTTCTGCTTCCTGTTATTTTAAAACACAGATTTCTGGCAGCAACAGTGGAAACTCTCCCTCTCCTCTCACATTGCTGTTCCTCTCTGCTCCACGTGGGAGAAAGTCAAGCCATAAGCCAGATCTGACAGATAGCCTGACGAGTCCGTCACTACCCCCCCATTCAAGTCATCTGGAGATTGGACTGATTGTGTGCAATATGACGCTGGACAGTAGCAGGAGAGTAGGCAGTAAGAAGACCCTGGCACCTGTCTCAACTGCCTTGCCTATTGCTCACCGATGTGACATTTCCGGAAATAAATAAAAATTATGATTGTGTGCGTTTCTCCCCCTATGTCCTTATTTCTGTTATTTCTATTCTCTCTTCCCCAATTAGGACACTTGTGTATTTTTTCTGCTTCATTTTATATAATAGGAGATGTATGGCAGCATTATTCATTAAAACCAAACAAGAAACAAAAATACAAAGTATGAAATACAAACATACCGTATTTCCCCATGTATAAGACGCACCTTAATTTTGCTGCCACTGTACCGCTGCCCCCCACACCCCCTGGAACCCTTGCTGCCACTGTACAGCTGCCCCCCTCCCCCTGGAACCCCCCGCTGCCACTGTACCTCTGCCCCCCGCCCCCTGGATCCCCCCGCAACATACACAGACTTACCTGATCAGAAACTGTCCACATATCCGATCCTAGCAGAACACTGACAGGAGGTTCTTCCGAATGCACAGGTGTCCGGCAGTAGTGTCTGACGTCAGTGCGCCCTCAATGAATTTTTATTTAAAGCGGCAATGTCGGGACCCCTTTCAACAGTTAACCTGCGTGGTCCCAACATTGCCGCTTTAAATAAAAATTCATTGAGGGTGCACTGACGTCAGACACTACTGGCGGACACCTGTGCATTCGGAAGAACCTCCTGTCAGTGTTTTGATAGGATTGGATAAGTGGACAGTCGCTGGTCAGGTAAATCTGTGTATATCCTCCCCCTGGATCCTTGCTAGCACTGTATAGGACGCACCCAGGTTTTAGACCCCAAATTTTTGGGAAAAAGGTGCGTCTTCACATATAATTTATTATAGGTCACAAGGTAGAAATATGGGAAGTGAGAATATGGGTGGAATCACAAAACGGATACACTGTGGTGTAGCACAATTGTCATCAACTGGATGGATAATCTTTATCAATCTATACTTGGCTCTTGGGTGAATGTAAACCAGTAGTTAGTGACAATACACGGTTCAAACAAATCAATAGCTCACATACTCCTCTAATTATTATTATTATTTTTTTTACTTCGAAAGCACCAACATTTTACCTAGCACTGTATCTTAAAGGGGAACATGATACAAATAAATAAACTATGACATGAAACAGAAGGTAAAGATGGCCCTGCCCAAAGGAGCTTACAATCTAATAGGTTAGAGGTGAGGAACAATTCCTATATAAGGTAGCGGAAAAACCATTTTAGCTGATCTTTGGCATGGTCTGTGCAGCTACTGTAAATGATCAGCCTCCAATATTAAGGCAGGCGTTGGCGACTGGACTCTATGCAGCTGCCAGTAGTGGGGTAGGATTGGAATGATGAAAGGCAGTTAAAGGTAGAGATGTGAAAGATGAACCAGTCACTGTATAAATGATAGAGCAATCAGCTGCTGACAACCACGATTGTCCCTCACCATATACCGAGCCTCCTTCCTCTTCTGGTTCTGGAAGAGACTTTTGCTCCTGTGCTGCATGGTCTCTCTTTGTATAAAGCACTGAGTATGATGGCAGAGACAGAGCGGTTTGTCTCCCATACGTGCTGGAGATGTGGCGGTAGCTGCTGTCATCGAGGCGTCCATGAAGATCGCCAAAGTAGCAGGTGCGATGTCAACAGCAATGTCCATTGCACTCGCTGGGTCCTGTAGCTGAACGGAGATGTTAGATGTTCAGTAGATTTCTTTAAACATCCCTGTCCTTGGGGCTATGACACTTGGATCTAACTCGTCATTTCCCACGGCCTTCACAAATATGTAACAGTTTTATATATACAAGAAGATAATTATGTGGGAGGCAGGGCACAGGGCCGATATAACGAGCAGCCATCACAAACAGACGTCCATATGCGGTGATCTATTGTAATGTTCTCTTTCTAACCACGCAGATAAATAACAATAGTCTTGGAATTTCCTGGGAAATACTCAATTTCAGCCATGTGCAGCTCCTAACTCAGTAACTCTGTCCTTAATCTGGATGTATCTAGTACAAGCTGATAATGGGATCCTTGATAATATCTTGGCCCTTGAACACTTGTTTTATATTACCTCGGTCCTTGAACATTGGTTTAATACGGCCTCAGTCTCTATGATGCTTCCAATCCAATAATAAAAAAGGATTCCACTGAATGTAAGATTTAAACACTGAGTCTGACTCAGTCTCTGGATAAGCTCCCTGGGTTATCTCAAATAAATGAAAACTAGGTAGGGTAACACTGGCTTGGTCTCTGGATTAACCCCAGCTCAGCCTTTGAGGGACAGTTCTGCATCTTCTGTAACTATAAATATTGGAATCGAATTACTCACAACCTCAATTTAGCATGTCCGTGCCAGAGGCTCAGAGTCATCGTATAACTGGATTACTCCCCTTCTCCAACTTCTCTTGGAAAGCTATTTCACCTATCTACTACCTTGAACCAATATATTTATTAAAGTGGACTGGTCAAAGTACAGATCCCTGGTGTCCTCCATTGGTAACCTCTCCCTTCTCTGAATGTATTACATTTACTGCAACTTTCTGTCTTCTATCCTTCAACCAGTATTTGTTTCCACTCAATATTTAAATCCAATCCCAAGTATTCCAATATATTGATCAGTCTTCGATGTGGGATACTCATGTGGGATAATCATTACTAAAATATAGATAAACTACATCTACTGCTTCACTATTAGCCATCACCTTAGTCACCCAGCCACCGGGAAAAAACTAAATTTGGATTTATTAGGCGTGCTCTTTCCCCAATAAATCCATGCTGCGTGGGTCCTTTTAAGTTGCTGGATTTAAGATATTCTATAATTCTTTCAGCAGTGTTTCCCTCTTATATTCTCCAATACTTTATGTCAGGCTCACTGGTCCATAGTTCCCAGCCTCTTCTCTACATCCACCATTTTGAAGCAGGACTACACTTGGGGGTATATTTACTGAACTGCGGGTTTGAAAAAGTGGAGATGTTGCCTATAGCAACCAATCAGATGCTAGCTATCATTTTGTAGAATGCACTAAATAAATGACAGCTAGAATCTGATTGGTTGCTATAGGCAACATCCCTACTTTTTCAAACCCGCAGCTTAGTAAATCTAGCCCTTGGTCTTTTCAAGTCCTTTGTGAGTACTTCTGTTAATAGTGATTGGTTGAATAATTCAGTTAACGGTGTAAGCAGCACCGCATTAAGCTCTTTTAGTATTCTATCATGTATCTAGTTGGTTTTGAGAGCTCAGTCAGGATCCTGTCCTCTGTAACTGGACTCGTCTACCTTCTTTCCATCAATGTCCCTGCTATTTAACTCAACGCTCTATCTCCAGCTGCTAGACCAGTGTTGGCTAACCTGCAACACTGCAGGTGTTGTGAAACTACAAGTCCCAGCATACCCTTCCAGCAATAAGCTGCTATATATTGGCAAAACATGCTGGTACTTGTAGTTTCACAACAACTGGAGTGTCACCATTTTCTGTTCAGTTGATTTATTACTTGGCACCCTTCTGCTTAACCAGATATACTACTGTATCCTTATTCTTCCGAGTCTGCTTATATATCCTAAAAATAAAGAAGTGGAAGTTGCTCAATCAATTTATAGGCTATAGCAGGTGCTTGAAAGGGTGGGGTTATCCTGAAAGGAACAAACACACAGATAGATCCCCCCAGCGCACTGCTATAGCCAGCAACAGATCTACCATTCCTACTGTAGATAAAAATGCAAAAGTCTTAGTTGCACACATTTGCAAATGTATGTTTAAGCCACCCGCCATTCCACAGCGCTTTTGCTAATAGGGTGGTCCTAACACTAAACAATGAGAGTCCCATATATTTGGGCCATACATATGTGTTTTTAAATTGAGAGCTAACTTACCAAAGAGGTACCCCAGAAGCCTCCAAATAGCAATCCAATGTCAGCACTCCCCCTCAGCTACTGACACCAACATGCCTCTCAGACAAATAAAGAAGTGGAAGTTGCTCAATCAATTTATAGGCTATAGCAGGTGCTTGAAAGGGTGGGGTTATCCTGAAAGGAACAAACACACAGATAGATCCCCCAGCACACTGCTATCCTAAAAGCAATATTTTTCCCTACCTACTTTGAGAACCAGACTGACTATATTTCTTTTTTTTAATTGCCAACTTACCTGACATAAAAGGTTTGTTGCTTTTAGGATTGTTCTCGTATTTCCCCCTTTGTCCCTGCAATCCATTGAAATGTCTCCACTCCAAAGAATCACTTAGATGTTTTCCCATCACTACAAAGTCAGCCCTCTTGAGATCTAACACCTTAGTCTTTGTTTAGATGTCATCACCTTCCTTTCTACTAAACCAAACCCATTAGAGATTGGCTTATTTACAGATATGTCCTAGTTATATTCTTCATTACACCCCAACTCCATATTTATATTATTTTCTAAGTCCTGAGCACGTGTATACATAGCCTCAAGATTTTAATTACTGCTTTTCCTAATCTTTCCTTTATCCTCCCTTTTGTCTGTTTTATTGAGCAGATTTTTGTGTTAGTCGCACTCTATTTCCCTAGAAAGGTTACCTGCTGTACGGACCTGTCCTTTCAATACTTTATTCAGAGGAGAACAGTTTGATCTTTCCTGACTCACTACCCTGCCGCCCCCTCAGCCAATTTATATTCTTGCTAATGAAGCCTTTGAGCTGTTCACCTAATGAGTTGGCCCCTCTTCAAGTTGGGTACAGACAATATGTTTACTTAAACCCATGTCTATCCAAGTATTACATCTCGGTCTTACTAATCCAAAACTTAAATTGGTGCTAATACAAATTGGACGCAAGTATAGAGGAGCAGTGGGAAACAGGTTCTCTCAGTGGCCAGAACAAAGAGTAATATCGAAAAGATACTTGACCTCTCCCACCAGAGTCTGATGTCAGTTTCGCTGGACATTTACCTACACCAAATCCTTACTCCAGTTTTTAAATATTAGTAACCAACTTCCCAGAATCCTATACTGTATATTGCCATATGCTGGATCTAATTTTCTGTGTTGCTTCTTATACCGTATCCACGGGCAAATTTCACAGTTTGAATTGTTTTGCTTTACATGCGGATTGTAATAATTACTGTCATTGATTTGCTCTGCACTGCCGGACAGTATGGAAATACTTTAAACTCGGAAGTACAAGGTATACAAAATAAATGCAGACGTGAAAACCAAGGGTAAGGAGTGAGAAGTCTTATTAGATAGACCTAAAAGAGCGTAGGGGAGAGTATTTCAAGAGGAGTTTTGAGATGTATGAAGGGGTGGTGTTGGGGTGTTTGTAGGTGAAAATATAGACGGTTCTTGAAGATATGGGTAGCCTGTCTATGGATGTGGAGAGTGGTTTGGATGATGTAGAACAGCAAAAAAGGAAGGAGATCTTGCTGTGGAATTTAGGATAGATTGAAGAAAGGACAGAGGAGTGACGAGAATTCCAGATAGGAGAAGTTTGCAGTATTCGAGTCAGTGGATGATAAGGAAATGGAGGAGTTTTGGTTGCATCTTGGGTCGGAAATGTTCTCTCAATATTTTTAAGGGGACAGGATTTTGAGAGAGTGTGTGTGTGAGGAATGAAGGAGAGGGAAGAGGCAAAGGTTACACCAAGGCGGCAGGCTTGGGAGACTAAGGAAATTGTGTTAAGGTTGATGGCGAAGGAGATTTAAGAGGAGGTGGTAACTCTGAATCGAGGAAAGAGAAGCTCTTTAGCCTTGATGAGCTTAATGAAGCATTGGTAGGAGGACATTTATGTGGAAAAAGCAGAAAGAGACAGTCAGTCACATGAGATGAGTAGGGAATGGGAAGAGAAGAAGATTTGTGCGTCATCGGCTTACAGGTGTGGACTATAACTGGAGGCTATGGACCATAACTGGACCTTAGCTATGGACCTTAACTGGAGGCCAAATGAACAAATTAGTTCACCAAAAGAAGGTATAGATGTGTATAGTGAGAAAAGCAGAGAGCGGAGCCTTACGTAACCCCAACAGATAGTGAGAGCAGAGGGCAGGATGTGCAACAAGTTGGGACACTGAAGGGACAAAACCAGGAAAGAAATGTGTCATGGCCAATGGAGTGAAGGAAGGATGTGCAGGAGAAGATTGTGATGGTCAACAATGTCGAAAGTGGAGGATGAATATGGAGAAGTGACAACTAGAATTTGCTGTGAGTAGCATCAGTGGAATCTCGGAAGCCTGGTTGTAAAGAGTCGAGAAGAGAGTGAAGGGAGAGATACTGAGATCAGTTGTACACAAGACACTGAAGAAGTTTGGAGGCAGAAGGAAACAGGGTGGTAGTCAGAGAAAGACTGGGTCGAGGGATGGCTTGTTTTAGATTGGTTAGATGAGCATGTGTGTAAAAGAGGATGAACATTTTTACCAATTGGGGGGGTGGCAGTTTGGATGGGCACCAATATTTGAATAAAAACCACAAGCATTAAATAACATTTTGTTCTGTTTCACATACGGATTCCGCTGCAATCATCCATCTGTTCCCTCACAGTAATACATTGTAAATTCTCAGCTGACAGAATTAGTTAGCAACTGTCAGGTTATTTCTTTCTAGTGAAAATCTAGATATTCATTTAGTACCAGTAATCCACATGTCTGTAATATACTATATACTGGATCATATGGACATATTGGCAAGGACATACATCTGTGCTACAGTTACCGCACATGAATGCCAATAATAAGAGTAAATCTACCTTCTACCATTCCAGGGAATACATTTTTTTTAAAAAAAAAAAACATAATTCAGCTTTGCCTCATTTAACCTAGACACATCCTCAAATCAATAAGCCTTGCCTCAGGAGCATAATAAAAGAGGTGGTGCAGTAGCTACCACACCCAGAGGTGAGGGGGGGTCCTGGAAATGGTGGGTAACTGTCCCTCCTAATCCTAATCCAAATGAACCAGAGCATGCTACAGAAAAATATATAGTGACATGGGATATCACCTAGCATTATATAGTGGTACAGGGCTCTCAGGGCAACATATAGGATCACAATCACAGAGCTGTATATAGGATTGTAGCACAGAGCAGCATATGGTGGTACAGGACAGAAAATATGCATGGTAATTTTCCATACTTTTTTGATAAATAATGTGAGTTACAAATGTTTAGGGGGGGACTGGACATTATGGTAGTACACTGTAATATGTACTATAACACATTTGATGTTCTAGTGTTATTTAAACAAAAAAAAAAAAAGATACAGGTCGACTGATTTTACATCAATGGAGTTAGACAGAGCATTAATGGAATAGAACATATTCGTAAGGTGGCAAAGCTGAAAAACAATGAACAGCTGCTGTGCAAACTAGAGACATTTGCATTAATTTGATAAACTACCCATATAGAGTTGTGCCGATTGCAATTGAACAAAATGGTCTAGCTACAGGAATGTGGCCACTGTATTACACTTGCAGTATCAAAAGTCAATTTATTGTTTAATTGAGAAGTGCCAATATGGTGGAAAGTGTTTAACAAAGGGGAATGAAATGTATATAACTGGATATAAAAGGTAGAGAATAAATGTTTAAAGTCACTTCTTTAGGTAGCACACCTCTAGATCACAATAGGTTCACTCATTATTGGAGTGGATGGGTGGACAAAGAGATAGCCAATTAGTGGCATGGCACTATATTTTAACAACGCTTTAGTACATTCTCTAAACATGGGAGGAGTGGAGCATACAAAAACAGAAGAACAACATGATTGACCACATGCAAATGAATGAACGGTTATAATCAGCCATAGTCACTTGAGGTCACACTGCTGTACACCAAGTAATCCTGAATATACAGCAGTATTGTAAATATTTTTTTAATACCTTGTGTCAGTGTTTAATTATTATATGTTGGGTGTATAAGAGTGTCCTCGAGCCCATTATACTGGGATCACTGTGGTGTAAGAGTTGCTAGAGGCTCCTTTCTTTTACCCATTACCCCAAGGGTGCCAGGAATAGCCACAGAAATTTTCAGGATGGAGCTGGTAAGCTATTGGTGGGCTTGGGTTTACGTTTCCCCTCCAGCCAGTTCAGCACGGGTCTATTGTACAGCCTCTACGGGGGCATAGAGGTTAAAGCCCCACGCTGAATAAGCTGGTTCTTTATCAAATTACTCTATAACACCGTGACCAGAACAACCTGTCTAGCGCTGGAGCTGGTTAGGCATTTTTGTTTTGTTTTAGGTGGTGGGATCCCTTTTGGTTTTTAAAATGTATAAACTTTATTTTATTATACAGTTTTTCTATTTGGGTTTTACAGTGCTTTTACAGTATGAGGCCCCAACTAATTGAGGCCACAGCCTGGTAATATGATATACTGTATAATATGTAAAATAAATCAGAATGCTCACTTAACTGATTTAATTAAATTCCTTGCTATCTGTGTATGAGGGCTTATGCCATTCTCCTTATGCATGTATTGATAACGGCTTTGTGTGATGAGTGCATATACTTTAAGTACTTTTTAGATTTCCTGCAAAATGTTATGAAGAACTTTCGCTATGGACCATAATAGTCCCACAAGTGGACATTACTGGTAATACAAGTAAACAGAAGTACGAATTGGAGGATGCCTCATTCTAGTAATGTGATGCAAAACGGTAACAGCTGAACAGCACAGAACTCGGGTGTTCAGTTAACGCTTTTTGCATCTCTATGTACTGGGTGATCTGATGCCTCACATGCACTGACTGTTATCGGTTCTGGTGGTTCATATTTGCTGAACATTGCTTATAATCACGGCTCACATGCATCGACTGTTGCTTGTATTAACAGTTCCCTTATTGTGACTGTTTTATATCTATGGTCACAATCTGTTACCTGCACTGCTGCCTGTACCGATGGTTCACCTGCTCTGACTTTTACTTGTATTTATCAACATCATTTATTTATATAGTTCCACTGATTCCGCAGCGCTGTACAGAGAACTCATTCACATCAGTCTTGCTCACAGTCTAAATTCCCTAATATACACACAGACAGACAGAGAGACAGACATACAGAGACAGAGACTAGGGTCAATTTTAATAGCAGCCAATTAACCCACCAGTATGTTTTTGGAATGTGGGAAGAAACCGAAGCACCCGGAGGTAACCCACGCAAACACGGGGAGAACATACAAACTCCACACAGATAAGGCCATGGTCAGGAATTGAACTCATTACCCCAGTGCTGTGAGGCAGAAGTGCTAACTACTAAGCCACCGGGCTGCCTAAGTAGTGTTGCTTGTGCCAATTGCCGTTTTCATTGATAACCCACTACTTCACCAATTATACTCTATAGACTACTCCTTGCATTGATTGTTGTTCTGGAGTTAGACTGACGCTTCCTTCTACCTACAGATCTCCTATACTGACTGTAGAGCATTCAGTTGTCCTTCCTGTTGCCTATATTGATGGTTCCCTATCCTAACTATTCATTGTATTGATTTAACTTGTACTGTCCACCTGCACTAACCATGGATTGTGGTCTTTAGCTATAGTTCTCTTGAGAGAAGGAGTCTGCTTTCTCCATGAACCCCAGCTGCCCTCTGTATAATTACCACCTTCACCTGAATATAGAAGAACATTTGCTAGCACTGGGGATTAAGGTTTATCCACCTCACCCTCCGTGTCAGTGAGCGAACAGCTGCTATTCCCTTTTAAAGCCCATTTCCAATGAATAAAAACAAAAAGCTTTGCCGGCTAAAGTGTCATAATTTTTGTTCAGGTTACAGGTAAGAACAGAGACTAATGTAACCCTAAGCTACAAGAGAAGATACACAATAACTCAAAGAGGGAGAAGAATTGTCTTACATAGGTAACAATAAAATGTACAATTTCCCTTATGCTTGGTCTGTTCATCCTCTTATACCCCGAGTGCATCAGTAGATCCAAAATGAAGATCTCTTGTTACATTGACAAGTGCAGAACTAAAAACATGCTCATATATAAGAAAGAGGAAAATATTGCACAGGAGTCTTTGGATTAGGGTTGTCTATGGATAGTTGCTATAGAGGTTGAAGTCATGTCCGCCAGCAGGGGGTGCTGCAGGTACTGACATCATTGGAGGGTGGATCCTGTGCATCCTATCATTTTAGTTTTTACACCTCGTGGATGTGCAGAGGAGACTGTTTGCAGGACTGGCATCACAACCTGGGTGGCGATAACTGTGGCAGATAACAGAGGAGCAGGTGATGTCACTACCCACTAGACCACCAGAGAGGCAGACACTTCGTGGGAAGAAAGGGCAGGACATGGCAGCTGAGAGGAGGCGGATTGTGCCAGCGGCACACAGTAAGTGTGGCAGGAGTGTGGGGCGCATACAGGGCTGCCCCACAAGCCCATGCCGGAAAACAAAATTATGCGCAAGCAACACACCCACTTCTGTTCAAACTTGCTGCTCTAATTAGAACAGGTTTTGAAACTGGCGCAGTGGTATAGGTGGCTCAGTGGTTAGCACTTCTGCCTCACAGCACTGGGGTCACAAGTTCAATTCCCAACCATGGCCTTATCTGTGTGGAGTTTGTATGTTCTCCCCGTGTTTGCGTGGGTTTCCTCCGGGTGCTCTGGTTTCCTCCCAATTTTTCTGCATATTAGATGAAATTCTTACTATCAATACTTATCTCTGGGCTTCATGAGCCAAGATAATATTTGTTGAGAGGAATATTTAAAAAAAAAAAGTTCTGAACAATGGCACTACGTGGTTATAAAATTCGGTAAATCAGGACATGAGGGCTTTTGTAGTTCTCCAAGGCTCGGTGAAACTATGCTGCACGTAATCCGCTTAAGCCTCTGCAGGAAAGCTTCCCTGAAAAAGGTTTACATCTATATATCATTAGGACAAGGATTGTGTGGCCCATATTGTTCAATGACCTAAAAAGGATAGAAACAGACCGGGCACAAAAAGATAAAAGGTTTATAGTAAAGCCACTTTGTATAGAATATCCAGCTACCTGCAGCTCCTGTACAGAGATAACAGGATCCCTATAATCAAAGTAAAGAAAAAGGGAGGGAAACAGAGTTGGGTGCATGGATTAAATCGTATACAGTTACTTTACTACAATAACAAATTTTACAATCAAATCACAATACAAAGATAACCTAGTTGTGATAAATGGAACATATTCTAATTGGTCAAAAGTCTTCAGTGGAGTACCCCTCAAGGTTCCAGGCTGGGGCCACTCCTTTTTAATATATTTATTAATGACCTTGGTGATGGTTTAGAGAGTAAAGTTTCTATTTTTGCAGATGACACTAAACTCTGTAAGGTAATAAAATCAGAGCAAGATGTAGCTTCTCTACAGAGGGACTTAAATAAACTGGAGGATTGGACGGCCAAATGGAATATGAGGTTTAACATAGATAAATGTAAGGTTATACATTTAGGGATCAAAAACAAGAATACCATCTATAAATTAAATGGAATTAATTTAGGAGAATCTATAATGGAAAAGGATTTGGGAGTGCTCGTAGACAGTAGACTTAGCAATAGTGCTCAATGTCAAGCAGCAGCTGCAAGAGCCAATAAAGTATTGGCATGCATAAAAAGGGGCATAGATGCAAGGGAAGACAGTGTAATTTTGCTACTGTATAAAATCATTGGTAAGACCACATCTTGAATATGCAGTACAGTCAGGGCCATCTTAACAACATTATGGGCCCCCGGGCAAAGCAGTGCACCGGGGCCCCTAGATATAAATATAGATATATAGATGTATACAGATACAGATATAGATATATAGAGATAGAGATAGATAGATGTACTTGCTCAGTGACCCTTGTAGGTTTTTTTTTTTGCAGGTGTTTTTCTTTTACAGGATTATTTATTCTCATTAAGAGCTGTGCCTATGGGGCCCCCTTGCCAGTGGGGCCCCGGGCACCTGTCCATCGTGCCCAATGGAAAAGATGGCCCTGAGTACAGTTCTGGGCACCACTCTATAAAAAAAGATAATTTGGAACTAGAAAGAGTTCAGAGAAGGGCGACAAAATTGATAAAGGGTATGGAATCATTAAGTTATGAGGAAAGGTTAACCAGTTTAGGCATGTTTACTTTAGAAAAGAGGCGTCTAAGAGGAGATATGATTACTATGTACAAATACAAAGAACTTTCATGGGAACTTTTTACCCCAAGGACCATACACAGGACATGTGGTCACCCCCTAAGGTTAGAGGAGAGGATATTTCACAACCAGCAACGGAAGGGGTTCTTTACAGTAAGGGCAGTCACGATATGGAATTCATTGCCAGGGAAGGTTGTGATGGCAGATTCAATAGATATGTTTAAGAAAGGGTTAGACAAATTTTTTGTGGAAAAGTGTATCCAGGGATACGACCGTTAATTAAAATGAAGGATAGTAGTGGATATAGGGTATAAATAGGACTATATTGGGTCTGGGGGGATTTTCACAATTGAAACAGATTGGCGGTTACTTACTCTGGAACAATTTCAAATATAAGTGCAGGATCGCAGGAGATCCAAAATAGGTTGAACTTGATGGACTGGTGTCTTTTTTCAACCTCATCAACTATACGTATATATAATTACAATGCATTTATAAGAATAAAGAAGCAACTGCTGTATGTAACAAAATAAATAAATCTGATAAACATACAAAGTCACGTGAATTAGTGCCATAGTGAGAACTTCAGTATACCTATCTTAATGGGTAGGGTGGTCTGAGGGGCAGGGGGCAATTTCCCCCCAGGCCAGTCCCATGATAGGCTACCTTGTGCTGGGTCACTGGTCCACCTACATTTTTTTTTCCTTCCCAATAGGCTGCTGAGTCGAGTCTGGCCCCTCGGGCTAAAATTTGCCAGCCCTCCCCTGATCGGTATATAAATCATAAAAAAGTTCCAGATCGTGGGGGAGGTAATTGTGGATTTGATTGATAAGCTGTGGTTATCTGTATCAGAGATATAGCAAAATTGTGTCCCGATTTCCTAAGTTTCAACGTTGGGAGGTATAAAAACTAGAGATGCTCAGGCTCGGTTTCCTGAGAACCGAATATACCCAAACTTAGGGGATCAGAGTACCGAGCCTGTTCAGTACCTTCGTGCTTTTTAGGATTTGTAAACCAGGCAAAACGTCACCGTGACGTCGTCGGATCTTGCGAGTTTTGGATTCCTTTTTTAGATTCCAAACGGTGGGTGGGTGTATCGGACCCCCATTTTTCTTTTCTGCCACTGCTGTGTGCCAATGTGTCCTAGATGTGCTAGGAACTGCCGTGTGTTTGTGTCATTGCTCTGTCGCTTACCATCCAGCCAGATCGCTGCAGTATTTGTCCGAAAGTGTATGAAAATAATATTGTGACCTGTGAGGTGGTCAAAATTGACTGCAAATGACTTGAAATTAGTGTTATTGAGGTTAATAATAATGTAGGAACAAAAAAAAAAAAAAGAGCAAAATTATGTGATTTTAGCATATTTTAGGATTTTTCCTAAAAAATCCAAAACCAAAACCACGAGGGCGGTTTTGCCAAAACCAAAACACGAAGCTAATCCAGATCCAAAACCAAAACCAGTTCACAGGGGTCAGTGAGCATCTCTACTAAAAATGTAAAATGAACAATTGACAGTATAAAAGGACATACAATTATGTGTTGCAGTGTAGGACAAATTGTTTACCATTCCACGGCTCCTGTACACTGGCAAATGCCTCCGAATCGTCGCTGGTTCCTGGATTGATAGCTGATCTAATATTTCTAAGGTAGTCTGACAAAATGACACTATGGGTAGTGGACCATGATTTCTGCACCTCGTTAGGTTCTCTTTAAAAACATTAAAATTATTGCTCTTAAAGTTCTTTGGCTCAATGTGTTGCAGTATTTTAAAAAATAGATTCAATTATGGCAAACGTCTATTTAAAGAACCAGCACAGTATGTACTGCTCTGTATGTTAATAAAATATGTTACAATGTAATTTGCATGAATAATTTAAAGACTTCAGGGAGAATCCTTACGACACTTGAAAAATAAATACGTTCTTCTCTGAAGCATTAATAGGCACCTGTACTATCTAGAGCACCATCTGTGAAATGATCTGAAAATCTGTTGCTACATGCCAACACATACCGGCCAATGGTCTCAATTTTCACAGGACAGTCTCGATTTTCAACAATCAAAAGTGGCAAGGCCGCACGATAAATGGATGTTGTCCCAGTGAATCAGGGACATTATCCAGTTTTTTTGCCAGGTACTCAGAAGGGTTGGCAGAACTAGAGTCTTACATCAATGAGGATCCCCAGATTGTCTGCTCAGTCAAGGTATCTGGTGGAGCAAATGATGTTGTAGGGGGGAGAACGTTGGTTGTTGGAGCATTTCCTTCTTGCCCACATGTTGGGTAGGGCTGGTTCATGCCTTCGGGGTCACCCTATAGACCAGATTCAGACCCACACGGCATCAAGCTTAGACTGTAACTGGCATTGCTCCTAAGAGTCCTCTTCTTGGGTCCTGTGCCCGTTCTCTCCCGCTGTCCTTCATCCCAAATGCTCCCCGGTCTCTCTCTATGTAGACATTGATGCCCTTTCAGGTGGCTCACTCCTCACACACCACAAGGGGCATGACATTCATTCACTAACACGTCAGGTGGTCTTGTGTTAGGATTGTGCTGTTGCTGAATAAGAAGGTGCTCAGTGGTGGGCACGGGGGTGGTCGTGCGATCATAAGAGCTGTATTTTATACCGTCAGTGTGAGAGGAGACATCACAGCAACTTGTATCTCAGGTTCTCTCATCGTGAAAAATTCATCTAAAAATATGCTGTTTTCATGTGTTTTTAATGCTTTGATTTCATTAAACTCACCTACCTGGATGAAACAAGGTTCCTTTAGACAAGCTGAGGCCCAGAGTAGAGAACAAGGAAGGAACCTATTATTTTTTTAGAATTGTACATACAAATCGGTCATGCTCCCATACACATTATAAAAACCAGACACAGTGAATTAAACCTTGGCAACAGATGTTAAAATGTGAAGTGGATCAGTATTGGGGGAAAAAAAACAGGGACGTTCTAAAAAAAAAGTACAAACACTCCCAGAAACTTATCCTTACGATCTGTGATTGTCCACCCCAGCAAGGCTCAACAAAATGTTCCTCTCAGTTCTATCGAATTGTTGGAGAAATGGCGGCCATGGGGGCACCCTGCTTTTATAGATGGTGATCATAAGCTTGAATAATCTGCTTTTGGAATAAAGTACACAGACCCCTGAACAGCCTCTCTGAGGCCCAGGTGGCAGGGACCCTTGGATATTCTTGCTAGGTTACCCTCCACAGGATCTCAATACATTCCCTAGGAAGTTAGCAGCAAATATCCAAGCAGATAAGTGACTATTATCCAAAAATTTGAAATGCGCTCACTGTCCTTCTCTGTTCTTAAACAAACTAATTTAGCATATAGCAGCCATGGAGGCTGATGGATGATGGATGATGGATGATGGATGATGGATGATGATTACAGCAATTTGGGAGTGTGTCTAATTTTAATCCCAATCAAGTTAAAGGCAAAGAATGGAACTACAAGTCCGAACATGGCCATCGATTAATAAGCTAGCCACACTACGTACAATATAATCATTCACGTTTTTGGTCAAATTGTTAAAGGATCAAAGCGTTTGAAACAATTACATTGATTAATAATCAGATTGTGAACAGTGGAAAAGAATTGTATTGAAGTGCACAGTAATCCTGTAATTAAAGTCTCATAACCCTACAACTGCAGGAGATGGTTTTCACTGCGATCTATGGGAAAAATGTAGCTGTCAGTCAAATACGTTCCATGCCTGCGATTATAAGAGTGTCATCTGCTGGTTGGAAGTAGGTACTGCACTACATTATAAATTATATTGTGATAAAATGATGTCTACTTAAAAGAGTGCATTTGAAATCTAATTCAAAACATAAAGATTTAACGTCACACAATCTTCTAAAGATTATACATAAAATGTAAAATTAAATAGTAATTTGGATAATTTATACTCAAATTTGATTCCTATTTATAACAATATTTTGTTAGGTTTTTGAGTAAAATAAGGGGTACTCCCAAGTAAGAGAGAGAGATTTGTTGAAAATGTTATTGCTTGGTGAAACCAAGCAAATATTCTACCATTATTGATGATTAATTGGCCTCTGAGCTGTTCAATTGGATTCTCCTATTAAAGCAGGAAAAAATAAAAATAAAATATCAGCTGTGTATTTTAACATAAATCACTGTGGCAGGTTATGAGAAGAATGTTAGTATTTATCATTTTCTCTTGTTTTTTCTATAGGCTTCTGTTAAAGATTTACCATTCTGGACTAACATGGCAACCACAGTCGCATGGCATATAATGTGGCGAGCAGAGTGGTTTTGGAACGCCCCTCTGAGTGCTTTCTGCACTGTGACATCCTCAGTCACCCCTCTCTGCCGTCACAAACATGCCGAGAGCCTGTGCCTGTATAGCAGATTGACTGTGTCTGGCAGCCATTTTTGTTTGGCAACCAGAGAACTTTTGAAAAGGAGATGATTTGTAGGAAGATAACTTAAGAAATACTTAAAAAGAAATGGTACTTAACTAACTAGCTATATAAAGAAAAAAATAATTAAAATATGTGGGATTGCTTTTTTAAATACAAACATGTAGATAAATGTAAAATGTATATAAATGATAAACCGTTAAAAAAGAAAAAAAACACCCTTCACACCACACAAATATGAGATTTTTTTCTTTAAGAGAAGCTGGGTCCCTTCACGGAACACGATTTCAGGTCTAATTGTTTCCTATTGATGCTAAACGACGGACTACAACATGTTGATGTGATCATTCTGCCTATTCAAACCTGATGCACTCCTCAGTTGATTGTTATGATAAAACTGCTGAAAGTCTTGAGTGTAACTGCTAAGAATAGAGACGGCTTTGTATTCGTGCAAAAAACTTCCATTAACCGGGTTTCGCCATGATCAGATCACAGTTTTGAAAAGCTTCCTAGAGAAGAGTCAATAATTCTTATCTAGTAATACGAGAGTTATTTACAATAAACCCCAGTGTTTGTCGAGTAAATTTGTTTATTGAAGAATACAGGCTGGTCTTAGCCCATAATCACAAAGCCTAGGACACGGTGATATTTACTTGTAAAAATATTTACTTTTAATATAGCAGACAATGAGTAATATTCATACAGACTGTTGCACTGATCCAATACATTGCACAAGAGTAGAACAGGTGGATTGTAAATAGTTTCTGTGTAAACCATAAGACTACATAAAGGGTGATGTTGTACGACCTGGTATTAATACGCTGTAACAATATGTTCCTTGGTTGTCAGGACAGGTAATTTTTACATAATGTATTAACATTTTTCTGGCTGCCATACAAGAAAGTCTATCCCTTGGGGTCAGTAACTTGGGCATCATATAAAGTTTATTGCTATACATTTTTACCCTAAATATTGTGTTAGAGACATACTGGGAAACTAATAGAGAGTGTATATGTGTCCGCAGATTTCTCTCCTGTGTCTTTTAGAACTCCAGAGAATTTTAGTGCGTTGTTGGCAAACAGTCTTCCTAATGTACTTGGCTCAAGTACGAGTCCCCTGGAGTGAATGGAGAAGGGTGGGTGGGCCTCTGTTCCTTTGGGCCAGTTGTGGTTTCCAGGTAACGGGCTGATTAGCAGTCTGCAACGGAGGCATAAATTACAGGGTGGGGCAACTTTCTGTCTGGGTCAAACTGCCTGGGGTGAAATCAGAGAAGCTAATCCAGAGAAACACCTTTGACCTATAAGCTGGATAAACTTGCAGTTTGCGTTGTGTTGTGTGTATGGGCTGGATGATAGTTACCCCCATACGTAAAGAGAAAACTTTTTAATATCGGACGGGTTTAGGATTTATTTTGTAAATTCACTTTTTGCTGCCGATTCATTTACTGCCCAATAAAACTAGCTGCGTGAGGGCAAGTTGTGCACCAAATGGCTGGTCTATTGTCTATATTACTGCCAGCTTTATTACCCTGTGTCACCAATTACCCCAGGAGATGGCATATGCTACTTAGTTCATGACAATATTATTGTGCGGTGCTTCAAGTCACCCAGTGTTGTGAAAATCATTGCTGGGGGCCTTTGGATCCTTCCCAAAGGGGAAAGGGCCCCGTTCCTCACCATTCCCTGGAGCCAAAGGGCCCCTTAGGAAACAAGGGTCTTTGGGATGACCTCCGCTGCAAGGCTCGAGCAGTCCTCCTTACCGTGGGGTTGGCCAAAGCTTCCCCCGGGGGACTGGTTCCCGAAATATAGCATTATTATAGATACAGAGAAGACCTCAGGATACTGAACAAGAAAGGTGGTAGGTTTTCATACATGCAGCATCAGACCTGCTGGGAACTACATCCAGCGCACCGGAAGAGAGTTGTGGTGATGTGCACATAAACAATGGAATAAGAACAGATACAGGCTACCTAGAACAAAGTCAGCTGTAAGTCTCAGAAAAAGGAGGGGTGGGGGAAGGGGACATTAGCAGGGCGACCCATAGAACCAACGTTGTCCACAGGTCAACCATCTACCACACTTGCAGTTATTCAAAAACTGATAATGCAGAGGAAATGAGGGGGGGGGGGGGTCTACCTTCTCCTGCTAAACATGTGCGTTCATTATAACCCTTATTCCCCAATTATTCTGTTTTTAATGCAAGCAATCAGCCGTACCTTTGTCTAGTACATTACAGGTCTGTGCTCTGGATAATTAGATATATTGTGAAAGGATGAAATTATTTTGTTCAAACTTGTTTTACGTTCCCAATTACACCGGATGGATTTAGAGGGGGTGGAACAACAATGGACATTTTATTAACCTTTTTTTTTTCTCAAAATAGTGACACTTTCATATTTTTCAGAAATGAATATTATTTTCACGGTTCAGTATTAACCCAACTTTCCACTGGAGTTAGATAAAAAAAAATAAAAAAAAAGATATAGATATAGAGAGAATGGACAATGTACAACGCTTTTTCCCCGACACGATATAGTTAACGATTTTACCAACGGATAAAAATGTTTTAAAACAAAGTCCCGATCAGCAGCCGATTCCTGTGTACACACTAAACACATTTTACAAGATTTACCTTCAGATCTGTGCTCTTCATCTGTCATAAGCATTGGATGAAAAGATGGTGACTCTGCACACTGAATAGAGATCTATGGACACGGCCGGTCCCGAGTGCTTACACACTGCAGGATTGGAACAACATCGTTCAATATGATTTTTAGTTTGATTTAAAAAAAAATTTTTAAAAAAATTAAAACGATACTATGTGCTTTGAACTATAGTCGTCCATCGCTGCAGCGTATACACTAATGCGATATCGGGCTGAGCGATGGTTTATGGTGCGATTCGCCTGATAGTCTTCTGAAAACCCTGTAGTGTGTACCTAGCCTTAGACAAGTAATTCTTAAATGTGGCGGGGGGGGGGGGGGGGACTGTATCATCAGAGATAAAGGAGAACAATAGGTCTGGGTTAAACAATTAGCATATGCAGATACTGTCACTCTTTTTATGGTTAATCAACAAGGTCATTGTATATTAATACCCTGGATTAGATTCCTAGGCACCTTCCCCACAGGGAGCCAACGGACCCCATCCGCCATGGGGGAGGAACCTCAGGATTAACCATTATCAATTTCCCACCTATCACAAGCTGACTACCACTTCTAATCCGCCCAACCTTAGCTCCATCTCTGTAGGGTCCTCACAAGAGGGGAGGAGGGGGGGTATATTACAGTTGCTCCCACCCCACCAGCCCAGGACGGATTGATAGGCTGGTCCATCCCCCCAGGCTCAGCCACTTTACTCCCGCGAATCTACAGCTCCGTTCCTCCCATACCGCCCCCACTGTATGCGCCCCGCCCACCTCTGCATGTCACACGTGGGGCGCACACACCCACCTGACTTGCGCACCGACCCATGCGTTTCCAGCTCACTGACAATAAATTACTACATTTCTGAGTCTAAAATGGTTTTATTACTTTAAATGAAAAAGATCCAGATTTAATGTAATTATTTGCCAGGGAACCGCTTGTGCTGAAAGGCTATTGATTTCCAACATGTAATGAAAGTGGCTCAGTAAATTGCTCAGCAGCATCTACTGTAAGTCAGACCTCCCGGGCGATGAAGAGGCAATGCTATGATTTTATTACAAGAGTCGTGTGAGCTGCACTGGTTAAGTAAACTACTTCTTCATGCACACACTGTGCATTAAATGGGATTTGCCATTAAAATACTTCTATTTCATTTTATAGAATTGCACATTGATATTTCATTTTAAAAGCTTTCAAAGACTCCCCTGGCCGCACACATCCTCGTTAGTGTAATACTTCATTATCACATACATTGCAAAGTTCACTTCTACTTGGCATGACAGAGACAAAACATTAAAGAATACAGATGGAGCTCTACTGTCTTTAACTATAAGCAGCTCATGGTATGCGCTCATGACACAATACCATATGTCTGCAGTAGTCCATCCCAAGACTCTGACTTGGATCAAACTGTCCCATTAGCGTTAATTTATCTTACAGTAGATTTTATTGTACTTTTTTACATAACACGTCTTTCAAAAGGCACTTTCACCTCAGATTTTCTTTGCTTAATTGTGTCTAGCACCAGGAATCTCATATGCTGGAGAACATTTGTGTCTGTACAGGCTAAAACTATGAGCAAATTTATGGAGTGGTGTCTGCTACTCCTCTGCCTACTCGGTCATATATTCACTAAATTCTGAATCTGGCCCCCCAATGACATCATAACCCACCCATAATTACATCACACATATCCATACTTGCCTACTATTTCGAGGGGGTCAGGGGCAAACGCAGGATTTGCAGAGGGCGGTTTCCACACCACGCCACCAGTGGGCGTGACCAGCATGCATGGGGGCGTGGCTATAATTTTAGACAGTGCTTGGCTGCTCTCCAACTCTTCCTATCCCCATAATATACACGGGCAATGTTGCGTGCACTACTGTTAGGTGCACGCAGCTCTCCCTTTTCAAGCAGAGCTGTGTGAAGCAGGGGAGCAGGGTCCAGTCACCTCAATTATACAGTGTCCCAGACTTGGAGGGGGGTTTCCAGGCACTAGGCACCCCCCCCTCGGTTTGCCTATGGGGGTGTGCAAGGGACAAGTGAAGACGATTTGCTCCATCCGTACCCGCCTCCCCTTCACAGTTCTATAATTCACATCACATTGGGTGCAGGGCCACGATAACGCATTTTGCAACCACTTGTTACAGCCCCACCCACTTCACAAGAAAATCGGGTGGGAAGCGGAAGGGTAACCTACTCTTCCGGGAGTACTCCCTGAAATTTGGGTGCCTCATGGACATTCTGTGAAAGTGGGCAAGTAAAAAAAAATGAGGAGAGGATTATCACAATAAGACGGACAGGAATCCTGTGCGAGGAGAGAACGGATCGTAGGGAGAGAACAAAAATGGCAACCCATTAACGGTGGGCTCTGTGAGCAGACTTGGCAACACTAGGGGCAGGCTGGGCAGGGGGCATCTGCCCCCCTGGGCTGGTCCCATAATGGCCTACCTTGGGCTGGGTCACCTGCATTTTTTTTCTTTAAAATGTTCCTAAGAGGCTGCCGAGTCAAATCTTGCCCCTGGCTAAAATTTGATAGCCCTCCTCTGGGCAACACCATGCCCTATAGCAACAATACTTTTTTATTTATTCATCTCCACGGTGGCTCAGTGGTTAGCACTTCTGCCTCACAGCACTGGGGTCATGAGTTCCATTCCCGACCATGGCCTTGTCTGTGTGGAGTTTGTATGTTCTCCCCGTGTTTGCGTGGGTTTCCTCCGGGTGCTCCAGTTTCCTCCCACACCTCAAAAACATACTGGTAGGTTAATGGGCTGCTATCAAATTGACCCTAGTCTGCCTGTGTGTGTTAGGGAATTTAGACTGTAAGCCCCAATGGGGCAGGGACTGATGTGAGTGAGTTCTCTGTACAGCGCTGCGGAATTAGTGGCGCTATATAAATAAATGGTGATGATCCCCAGTTGTCGAAGTTTGAATTTAGACATTGCAGACAGTTTTACAGTGAAGGCAGTAGGAGAAGTGGCGGTGTGACATATCACCATATACCGGCCCACTTCAAACACTGTTCATCCAGTAATATCATCATTAAACAAAAGATAAATTTAAAAAAACAAAAAAAAACAAAACAAAACAGGACTAGAGCATCTTTAAAGAAAAGACAATCAGAGCAAAGCATTTCTGCAGTGGTGTAAATTTGTTTGTTACCAAAATATGTACACTTTAAGAATCACCCTCCTGGAAAAACACAGATAAAATTTAAATTGTAGAACAGATATAGATCAATTTAAAATACCCATTCATCACTTTCACGGGGGTCAAAAAGCTGACGTCACTGCACTAGATTACATCACTGGCCCCGCCTCTGTGTATGAGTTAATCAATCAACACAGTGCGTTTCTGCGAGGCAAGTCTGCCCAGCTGTCAGTCAGTGTGTGTACTCTGTTAGAGAAGCCCCTCCCTCCGATGAGGTATTATCTGCCTGCAGAGGAGTCACAGATTGTATGATGGACATATTTAGTTTGGACTCTACACCAATAGTATATCTGGCTAGCGCTCAGAATGATCATCTACTATATAAATGCCTAGTGGCGTGTGTGAAAAAAAAAAAACAAGCTGTATCGCCACCTGCTGGGCAGAGTTATACACTGACCTATATATTTCTTGAAGGAGAAGTGACAGTTGGGAGTGGTTGGTGGTTGCCGGGGGTGACAGTGGGGAGTTTTTAACACCTTAAGTAGCTTGATGAAGGATGTGGCGATGAAGATGAAGGATGAGGTGGCGACATGTGGACAAAACCACGTTAAAAAAGGGCGCTTGCATCGGGAAGTAACGCTCTTCCCCTGAGGAGGCCTGGGCTATGGCCCAAATGCATGACAAGAACCTTTTTAACACCTTAAGTAGCTTGATTTGACTAGAATGCATGAGTATCATGCACGGGTTAACTTGTTTTATTATATGAAATAAATCTAACAATATAACAAAAGGACGAATATTTAGTTTGGAGCCATCAAACACCGTCATTATACAATGGCTTTTCCCCAGACACAATATACAAAAGTTTATAAGCTTTTGAAAACATTAGTTTACATATATGTTACACACACGTGCATCACAAACTTCATCCTAGCAAAATAATATTTTGTTACCAGAACAGTTAGAATCGAAAATGTGGTTTTAGACATTTATCAAATGGACAAAAGCCCTAAATTATCATCATCATTTATTTATATAGCGCCACTAATTCATCAGCGCCGTACAGAACTCATTCACATCAGTCCCTGCCCCATTGGAGCTTACAGTCTAAATTTGCTAACATACACACACACACACAGACAGAGAGAGTCTAGGGTCAATTTGTTAGCAGCCAGTACACCTACCAGTATGTTTTTGGAGTGTGGGAGGAAACCGAAGCACCTGGAGGAAACCCACGCAAACACGGGGAGAACATACAAACTCCTCACAGATAAGGCCATGGTTGGGAATTGAACTCATGACCCCAGTGCTGTAAGGCAGAAGTGCTAACCACTACGCCACCATGCTGCCCCAAAAATCCTGTGATAATCTTGCTATTGAATAGGTCTTGATAAATAGACCCCTTAATGAGAAATAACTTGTCCTGTACTTTCACTAGCTTGTATAAGAATTGAATCTGGCTGGCAGTTCCTTTATTTGATACAGCCAAAATTTCCTCCTTCGGAGCATCTGTTTTTGTTATCAGTGGCTCATTGATACAGGATGAGAGGATTCATTAAACACAAGCCAATCTCCATAATTAAGTCTTTCTTTATGACAATCGCTAAATTAGTTTACACACCGTTAAATTAGGGTATTGGTTCATAGGAGACCATATAACATGGGAGGGGACAGATAAGACATTGATTTTATGAAGCTTTTCCTGCCCACAGTCAATGGGCCTTTGTAAGCCAAGTATGTAACTAAACACAAACTGTTCTGACTCTACTGCCAGAGTATTGTCAATATACTGTAAAGATAGATTTCCTTTATTTACATTGAAGCACGTACGTTGCAGACGGACTTTAGATGAAGCAGGAAGCTTGTACCTGGTGTGAAAGGGTTTCTTAGCTTAAAAATTATATTTTACCCATCTTCTATTTACAATACCTTATTTTGATATTAATCAGTTTTCATACGTACGGTACACACACACACACACACACACACACACACCGGCCGATCCTGTAGCCAGACTCATGAGTAGAGGGACAAGATCGTTCTTCAATTGAGCCACATCGGTCAATGGCCAAACTGGACAAGATCCGGCCATTAAGCTCTTGGGCTGAACGTCCAGGTCACATTCAACTTCCAGTAGATGACCAGACGTGCGTGGATATCGGTCATCTTCCAACATCAATTTCCATCATGATCATAAACCCAAAGGATTATTATTGTGAATCATGGTTATTTTGGGGCTAAACATGGGGACAATTGTAACAACACAAGGACAATTTGGGCAATATTGGCATCCAGTATGACCATCGTGGACCTCTCTCCAACGCAGACCACCAGTGCAGGATCCAGGCTGTATGTTGTATTTAGCCTCTGATAGAGTTCCCTTTGACCAGCCGCCCTACCAACCCTGGCTCGTTAGGCTCCTTATTGGGTACAATTATTTTGTTTGGGTGCTGACTGCATTCAGGGTCAGATTGCAGTTTATTGATTGTTCCAATCATTCTGCACCAACACACTATGATTTGCAGCCAAGGAGGTCTAATTGGTAGTTGGCTCACTCAATTGGGCACCTTAGAGCTGCACTACCACCTAGTAAGAGGCATCAGATATGTTCAGTGCAAAAATGGCCCATTGCCACTTTCTCAGTGTCCAATAAAAGCTAGAGCGTGACTTGCGATCAGTGATGGAAGGGACCGGTATATGCCGGTATATGGCAGTATATGGCAGTATGCCACGCAACTACTTCTCCATCTGCTTTGATTGCAAAACTATCAAATGCCACAAACTTACATTTTCCCTATCACCACTTGTAAATTTCCACTTCGACCACTGCATGAGCAAAACCAAATCTGATCCTACCCTCATATCCACCCCACGCCAAGCACAGGTCGCTATGTGCTGTGTTGTGGAGACGGCTTCTATGTTTCCTGCAAATCTAATTATGGGTCGAATTTTAAGTGCTGGCTAGTCCTCTATGCTCCCAGGTCACGTGACTGTGTTACCCTTATTTCCATTGGTAGATAGACATATTGGTACTAAAGTCTGCAACACGTCAGAACCACAAAAATGTACTGAACATTGAACGACAACTAATATTCAGATAATAAGGTTAGGCACACACTGAAGGTTTTTTATGACCGACGTGCTATCTCAAACGATTCAGTCTGATGATTCATCCATACACACTGGCACGATTTACCTCCAAATCTGTGCTCTTCATCTGGTCCTCTAGTCTTCAGAGAATGACAGTACAATATTCATTCATTCTGGTCACATTGTCACACTGATTAACCGCCTTGTTATAGCTATCCACATGTCCTAATATATTTCGTTAGCTTCTGTGACTCTCAAATGAAACATTCTGTCTCAGAACGAACAAATTAATTATTCCTTCTACAGCACTTTCTACATTTATTCACTGTGACATTCATCGCTAGCATCGGCTGAAAAGAGCCCGACTCTAAACTCTATGGAGATCGTGAGCATGAGTGTATACACACTACATGATCGTTAGGAGACTGGTCGGAAAATATTAAACAGTACGACCAACCAAATGAAACGATGATCGGCACTTTGGGACGCCTTTAGATCATCCTGTCGCTATACACGTTCACACGATATCTGACCTTACGGTCGGATGTCGGCTGATTGGAGGTTTTTTCGTGCAATCATCAGGCCAGTGTGTTCCTAGCCTAAAACTAGATTAGTACTATTGTGCAATCAGGCATTAAGGAAATTTAAAAGACAGGAGTACAAGACATCCAGGGAGAAATATTTAAAACTTGGAGCTTACTCTGGAAACTCAGGACAGATAGCAACTATGGACCATTGTTGCTACAAGTTCGGAAGAACAAACCAGCCTTTGCCGTTTCAGCTTTTTGACCCATAACAGCAATATGTTGACTGCAGGTTGTTTTGTAATACAGTTATAAAATGTTAGCCTGACATCAGTGTAAGTTTGAGACCATGCATCATATATGACTGTCCTACTTTTACAGATGAGTTTCCTTTTTACTGGATGATAAACATTGCCAACTATAGCTATAAAATATGCAGATCGTGCCTGAAAATTACTCAGTGCTAGTCTTAGCGGTCTGCGTTTCCAGCGACTTGTAGCTGTACCCTCCATATCAAAGCTTCATACATGACCATATTAATTCACAAATTGACCTTTTCAATGGGAAAGTGAAATCCTACGGTTCCATTGAATAGGAGGGAATATATTTTACAATAGCTAAATATCTAGTTTAATTTGATTTACCTCAAATGGCTATTTGTCTGCAAGGTCCCATTTTAGCTACAAACCTAAATGACAGAGTCTTCAATTAAAGCTGACAGCTGTAATGGCTTAGCTTTGGGACCTGATACAAGCCCGTAAAACATGATTGTTTAATGCAATAGACCTGCCAGTGCTGGCTGGGCTCCTGCCAAATATCCTATTGAGAGAAATTAATCTGTTACACGTATAAAGACTCTAGCAGAAATATCTAAGACCAGCACAGAGACTGCCATTAGGAGGATCGATGCTTTCAGATATAGGATTCATTTTTTTATTTTTTATGGGTTTTTTTTAAATAGCATAATTCAGATGAGCATTTGTAGAATTCAATATAAGTCAATAAGTCAAAAGGAAGTCAATACAAAAAGTTGAAGAAGAAATCAAAATAGGAACAAAGTTTGCAACGTAATATTAATAAAATTAGTTATTTGTACATCATCATCAATTTATATAGTGCCACTGATTCCGCAGCGCTGTACAGAGAACTCACTCACATCAGTCCCTGCCCCATTGGAGCTTACAGTGTAGATTCCCTAACATACACACATAGACTAGGGTCAATTTAATAGCAGCCAATTAACCTTCCAGTATGTTTTTGAAGTGTGGGAGGAAACCGGAGCACCCGGAGGAAACACACGCAAACACAGGGAGAACATACAAACTCCACACAGATAAGGCCTTGGTCGGGAATTGAACTCATGACTCCAATGCTGGGAGGCAGAAGTGCTAACCACTGAGCCACCGTGCTGCCCAGTCTAACTAAAATTGATGCAAAATTATACCCTGGTAAGGTACTGGGTTCCTCTAATTGACCCCAAATCAACATGTTAGCTATTGTTAAATACTATCTGACCCATAATTTTTGCAAAATGAATAAATGGAGGATCGCGGTGAATTGTGGATTATTGTGGTGCATATTGGTTAGGAGTAGAAGAAATAGGGGTTTGATTTAAATGTTCCTGTCCTACATTTTTAGGATGTATGTAATGGTTTCAGAGAGGCAGAAGTTTGGGCTGTGTTCTTCTGGCACCCATGCCAAACCAGATAGGGGAATAGTGGATGTTTTTTGACCCATTGTTTATGATTAATATTAGTGGCCCAATCCATGTATAATATTAGCGGAACAAACCATGAATTTGGCCAATGTTATGGAGTGATAATACAGGACCAGTTGGGGGACTTATAGGTCACCTTACGTAATAGGTCTGTAGCAGTGATGTCCAACCAGGGATACATGGTTGTCCTGCTAAAGTTCAACTGAGCCGCAGATTACCCTTAATCTCAGTAATAAAGTAAAACGATACATTTAAACAAAGAGACCCCTATCTGCAGTAACTGGGGACGCAGGTGATGGGTCAAAGGGCCGTCTGTTGCCCATCCCTGGTGTAGAGAGTAAGTGTAAGCCACGTCTAAGTCGTTTATTTGCCCATTAAACTGGTGATCGATGACATGAGCGTTTTAAATAAGCATTTGTATATTTCAATAATAATGCTTACTCTACACCCTTCCAAGTAAAGTGGGGAAGATGACATCATTTAGATTTTGCACTTTTGCAAAATGAATGGAGAATCCTCCGTCCGGATTACTTGTTATGTTAGTCCCCAGGTAGCCAATGTGTGATAGTGATCGTTGGTCTACTATACACCGTGGGAGGTTAATGTCCAATGCCTCCGATTTGGTCAAATTCATTCTGAAATTGTACAGGTGGCTAAAAGTCTGAAACAATTTTGAACAAATAGCACATTTTAGTAATGAACACTAATAGGTCATCTGTAAATAACATGGGTATGTTATGTGCCCCTGCAAAACGTATTGCCTTCGTTATCTTAGTTGTGTTATCCCCTTCCTTGAGCGTGACCAAACTCACTTTATCTAGATCGATGCTGTACAGTTGCGATTTGAGGTTCTAGGATTTGTTTGGGGAAGTATTTTTAATCCAATAAAAGTAAAGGCATCAAGAAAATTGGTTCAAGACCTCCCTGCAGTGTTTTTTTTTTTAGAACTCAATAGAAAACCCATCCGGTCTTGTCTTTAATCCCACAGGGTATTAATATTGGCATCACTCACTTATCTCAGAGGAGGGGTATATCGAGGACCTCAGCTACCACTCATTATTTTGGGTGGTGCAAATTGCTCTACATAGAGTATTTGGGACCATAGTTGTAAAGTCCTGAGAAGTAGGTATGGAAAGTTATTGCTATATTTTGACTTTTTATAGAGCTTTGTTCCTGATATATCTATAACAGAGTATAAATGTGGAAGCTGGTTTTTCCTTCAAGGCTCTTGCTCAGGGCCATCTTTTCCATTGGGCACGATGGGCAGCTGCCCGGGGGCCCCACGGGCAAGGGGGCCCCATAGGCACGGCTCTTAATGAGAATAAATAATCCTGCAAAAGAAAAAAACCTGCAAAAAAAAACCCTACAATGGTCACTGAGCAAGCACATCTATCTATCTCTATCTCTATATATCTATATCTATATCTGTATCTGTATACATCTATATATCTATATCTATATCTATATCTAGGGGCCCCGTTGCACTGCATTGCCCGGGGGCCCATAAAGTTGTTAAGGTGGCCCTGCTCTTGCTAATAATTTATCACTTATTTCCCTCCTTCAAAGCATCTCTTGTTAAAGTATAAAAGGAGTTTATATGTTTGGTGTGAGAGGCGTTCTTACACTTCCAGACATTTGCTATTGAGCGTTGTTAACGTGTCCAAAAATAGAAAGGTTTTATGACAGAGTTGAAGACGAGGAGTTCGTGACCGCAGAGGGTTCTAGTTTTACACCTTAGTGATTATCAATATCCTTTATTTATGAAGCTCTAACGTATTATACAGCATTGTACATTAAAGGGAACTAAAATAAATTCTATGCAATAACGTGAAACAGAGGGTCCTACCCAAAGGAGCTTACAATCTAAGAGGTGTGGGAAACAATTGATACATAAGGTAGCGGAATATTAATATGTAGCGACTAGTGGGGTCATCATAAGTCAGCAGCACTATCAGCCACCATTAATAAAGCCATACCTCTCAACTAATAGGATTTTTGAATCAGGACAGAATGCGCGTACAGGAAAAGGGCGAGTGGTCCCATCACATTGTAGTTTGCCACAACCCCCGGGTGCGTGTCCAGTACTTCCCAAGTGATGGTCCAGCCCGTCTCCCAAAAACACCCCTTCAATGCCGTGCACACCTGCCTATGAGCGCCACGGAAGGGGCATCTGTTAGTGGGACATATCTACCATCAAAAGTCCTGATCCACGGGACAGTCACTTTATATCGGAACTGTCCCGTCTAAATCAGGACGGCTGAAGGTACAATGAAGTAGTCACGGGCGACCGGCATTTCTGGGCAGCTATTGGCGTTGTGGTACGGTCAGAGCGAGGTTGGCCATCGCGAGGTGGAGACGTGAAAGTTGAACCAACTGTAGAAAGGTTAAGACAGTCAGCTGCCGGCCACCGTAGCAGTGGTGGATAGTGATAGTACTTTATAGTATATGGAATACAATTTAAGAACCCCCCCCTTTTTTTACAGAGTATCTTACTTTGTGTACTAGCCCTGAAACTAGCCGTTTTTAGATACAGCTTTCACTGAAGCTGGTGGAGAAGATCTATTGTGTCCAATTTATTTAGCTAATCTCATGTACTCTAATAATGGCCCAATATCTGGAACGAAAATATTAAACAGTACGACCAACGAAATGAGGCGACAATCGTCCATTTGGGCAGACTTTCGACCATCGTGTCACTGCACACACTGACCCGACTTTTGAACGAGCGGTCGTATGTCGGCTGATTGAGCCGATTATTGGACGAAAACCGTGTAGTGTGTACCCAGCTTAATACGTCAGGATCTGTCCAATTTGCCCAGATAAGAGGTAATCATATCACTCAATGCTCGAGCCTAGCGGTCTGATCTGACCATGGGGCCTATTTATTAAACAGAGAAAAACCCCATCTCCAGTGAAAACAGACGAGTTCGCCGGACATAGGGCTTCTCTCCACCTATCAAATGGTCACCGCTGGCGATACCAGTGCTACTGCTGGCGGTATACCCCGCTGGAGAAAAGATTAGCTGGGTCGCTCCTGCAAAAACTTCCCCAAAGCAAAGCATTGGGGAAACCTAAATAACAAGGATCGAGGTAGTACTGCAATCCTTCGCCTGCTATTGCTAGCTTAGGATGGCGATAGCAGAAGAAATTCACATGGAAAATATTTTTACAATTTCTTTTTTCATATTTTTAATACAGATTTTTATTTTTTTTTGCAACAAGTGGGCAAAATGTGAGCTGGCTACCCTTGTCATGAACGCTGGGAGACTGACCCAGTGAATCAGTAAGCTAACACTAGAGAACTGCTGTGGCACCTCTTTGTAGCCCTGTGACAAATTATACATCACTTCTGTTATTGTTCCGACTGACAATCTTTTGCAGTGTTTGCGTTTCCGAATTTATCATTCTGCCGTTAAAGGGTTTCCAAGGATTATTTTATATTAAAAGGATGTTGTAAAACATTCAGGTTTGGACCTGGTTAGGTGGTTACGCTGATAATCCAGACAGCAACAGCTGGTAAATTTTGTAGTCAATTTCCTGCAAAAATAATTTCTCCAGAAAGATAAACAGAGGCCGCTGCCCCCGGATTTATTAAGAACACAAACGTGCGCACTGTGTGTGTGTGTTTTTTTTTTTAAACTCAATTAGTCATAAGTTCTGATGTTCAGGGCAAAAAAAAGACTGTTCAGAGATAAACAGGGCAATGAAAGGAGCTACTTGCCTCAGTCGGTTATCGCAGACAATGCGCCTGAAGCCATGAATAGGTTTCCTCGTGTTCTAATCACTGACAAACACAAGGATGTAATAAAAGGATGCACAACGCCGGGCTGGCACGTGAGGGAGCAGAAAGAGGGACTTAGTTCATTATTCGGCAGATAAATACATGAAATGTGTTCTCCATTATCCAGTTTCCATAAACATAACATTTACCTACACTAATTGAGCATGGAGGATCTATTGTTAGGTGAACTCTACGACACAGTCGTCTTTAAAAGACCCACTAATCCTAAAAATACAATCTGGTGTAAACATATTATAATTATCCAGCTTTATTTATAGGGCGACACAAGAGGTCCGCAGCGCCGTACAGGGGGCAGACAACAAGACCGTACAGGGTATAACAGTACAGTACAGTAAACAAATAACACTACAACTCTCAACACAGCTACTGGGGTGCAAGGGGTGTAAACATGAGCCCATAAGCGTGGGCGCTACTAACAGGTTTAGGGCCACTGAAAAAGGTGCAAAGACAATGGAGGAGTGGAGTCGATATACAACAGTCTGCTCAATGCCTTAATTTAAATGGTCGCGCAGAGCCATGATGACAGGATTTGCAGAATTCACACCCTTCGTAAGAAGATCGGGCAGGATCCAGGAGGGTGTCCTACTCTTCTGTAAAAACTCCACGAAATGTGCGAGTCTCCCAGATATTCTGAGGGAGTAGGAAAGTATGATTATCGGTAAGAAGATTTTATTGTAGGGGAAAAATGTTTTTCCTATTCACACCAAACGTCTTGTCAGTAATCAGGGATGGGGATGCAGCATTTAAACTGCTCCACCTGGTACTTTGGACCTTATTCTGTGAGGTCTTGTACACGTCACAGAATAATCATTAACAAATCTTTAAAACACTTTAGAAGCGGAGCCTATAAATTCTACTGCCTCTCATATCCCTTATACAAACTTCCATAAACATTTGTGTGAGAGCATCGTGCACTCAAACATAAATTGTGTGACTTTATTTATATAGCGCCACTAATTCTGCAGCGCTGTACAGAGAACTCACTCACATCAGTCCCTGCCCCATTGGGGCTTACAGTCTAAATTCCCTAATATACACACATACAGACACAGACAAGGGTCAATTTGATAGCAGCCAATTAACCTACCAGTATGTTTTTGGAGTGTGGGAGGAAACCAGAGCACCCAGAAGAAACCCACGCAAACACGGGGAGAACATACAAACTCCACACAGATAAGGCCATGGTTGGGAATCGAACTCATGACCCCAGTGCTGTGAGACAGAAGTGCTAACCACTGAGCCACCTTGCTGCCCCATTACTCACCAGAATGAAGCCTAATCATTTTCTAGGCACTAATCACTTCACCAAGGCATGAAACAGTGCCTCATACCTCATTGATGCCACTAATTTTTAATGAATGGATAGGCTGAATTTTGGTTCCGCACACAAAATGGTTGCCCCCATGGTGACATGTACACCTTAAAAGGCACCAATACCCCTTATTCCCATTGCTGTATAAAACACTCAAAATCCGCTATCACTATTTGAACAGTGCTAACTGTTATGATATTTTAAGATTTAGCCAGTGAGATATGCATTGTGATTTTTTTTCTGTAAAAAAGCAGCCCCCCGTCAAAAAAATAAGATAAAAGGTGGGCCAATCAAATGAGATTGAGGCTTATTGTTGGCCCTACAGATCATTCCCACGCCCATTTTTGCCCGGGGCAATAACGGGGACAAGGCTGCACACGTTTACTAGTTTGTAATGCAGATTTAATTTTCAACAAATAAAATTTAATGAATGATATTCTCCATACTGACTGACTTACCCCTCATCATCTCTCCGCTATCCTAGTATACAATATACAAGGAAGGTTTCTAGGCCAGCCGTAGTCTGATGATCCCATATTTTTAGCTTTTCTCTGGTCTCCCACCCCCTCAGTGTGACAGGAAAGTCAATAGGTTGGAACACATAAAAAGCCTTTGCACATAGTGGAGTGAAAGTCTCCTCTGAGAGATGAAAAGGATGGAAAATAAATCTGATTGATGTGAAAAATGCAACTGCCCTGTGACCGTGCTGCCTATGTGAGGACAAGAATATAAGTTCCACACAATACATACTATATTTACTAGTAATTGTGTCAGCATTGCACAGCAGTCACTGCCCCTGTATACATGTGGGATTAGATCTTATTATAGTAATACACTGATCACTACAACGTGGCATCTTTGGACTGTACTACTTGTCAGCTCTCCCTGAATGTCAGGGAGACTCCCTGAAATAGGGGTGATCTCCCTCACTCCCTGAAGAGTCTGGCATTCTCCCTGATGCTGAGCCAGTACAAGACGTGGTTGGCTTCACCATCTGTGGCATGATGACACAGTTCAGAAATTGTGTCCTATGTCCATGTATTGATGCTTATGGAGGTGGCCATTTTCATAGAGACCAAGATTTAATCAAAGACTGACAGGTAAGACAACATGACTTCAGTAATGGAGACAGAAATGTAAAAGACACTTCAGTCTCTAGAGATTCATTAGCTGGTTTTCTTTAACGCATAGTTGCCTACTCTCCCCAAATGTCTGGGAGACCCCTGCATTTCTGGGAGACCACCCGGGCTCCCGGGAGAGCAGGGCAACCTCCTGGTTCTTGCCCTCGCAATAGATAAGTGGCGGGGGCAGGGCTTCGTGACGCAAATATTGCATCATCTTAGCTGCGCCCCCTGCTGTAATTGGCCAAAATTATGAAACCATTCACAGTGCGGGGCCAAAATGATGCAATTCATCAAGCCCCGCCCCCACACACCCACCTCCCACAGGATCTCCCTGAAGCCAACGAGGAAAAGTTGGCAAGTATGTACTACTGTATATTGGGCGGGCACTAAATGTGAATTTTATACATGTCGTACACCTGGGGTTCTTCAAAATCAACATAACAATCAAATATAGACTTATACAGCATATAGGAGAAAAATGCACATTAAGAACTACATGCAAGAAAACATTTATACTATTATGACTTTTCCTATCCTCAGTACTGGGCCACAATGATGTCTGCTACATGGAGCACGCAGGACAGGGGGCATATAACCAGGATAATCCCTAGGGAGCCAAGGCAGGAGCAGGTGATTCCAGAATCGGGGTATCTCTGCCAGCCCACACTAGCAGATTCATGGTAGACAGATCTAATTCTAGTGATGTACATGTTTGTAGTAGCTGGAGCTACATTTGCACCAGTGTCAGGGTCCTGGAATCTCTAGTTACACCAATGGAAAGATTATGAGGTGTTTGTAAGTCTAAATATTTGCTCTAGTAACCATATATTTAGGGCACACACACAAAAAAGTACACATAGCAGAGAAACTTCCCAGCAGCACAGGTGATTGTATGAAACTTAGTTCATTTTTTGCATCTAGAAGAACAATTCCTGATAACAAAGGTGGGATTTTTTTTGCACTATTTTAGAAAATATTTTCATTTTGTTTGAAGTGTGCAAGTCACCTACACACCCTATAGGTGGCCCCTTTTATGGGCCGAAACATTATTCACAAGAATGCAGCCTATTAGTAACCAGTGACATGAGGCACTGAGCGCCTCGTTGCTCAGCGACATCACTGGTATCTGGTGAATTTGTAGACTGAATATTTGTTCAGCCCTCACACGGCTTCCATGGTGTGTAGATGACTGGTCCACTTTCAGATATAGGATGGTATCATATATGAAGACATGTTTTTACACTTACTAATTGGAAGCTCCAGGCTCTCAGTAACTGCAGACTCTGAGCTTCCATCCTGTCACTAGTGAACTCACAATCCCTCACCTACTGTCATAGAACACAGTGTGAGTGCAGTGTTGATCACACCTGCAGTAAGTTCAACTGAATGCAGGTGTATTTCATTTGGGTTAAATGGACAATCTGCTAATGCTGATCACACTATTCAGGATGGCTGTAGTGCAGGGGTCAGGGAACTTTTTTTTTACCTTTTAACCCTAAATATATTTAGATACGCTGACGTTAACCCCTTGATTTGAAAGACAGTAAATCATATATTATTAATTACTGGAATTCAAAATTTCTTTGAAAGCTTCAACTTCAAAACTTCAGGTTTTGGAGAAATGATGTTGCTTCATTTTTGACACGAGAGCATCAATATTCAAGCATTTTGATGTCAGAGCAATTTGGATACAATCTTCAGCATCCAATCCATTTCTCTGCTTTGTTTTTTTGTTCGTTAGAGTGGAAAATCCTTGTTGGCAAAGGTAGGTTGTTGCAAAAGGCAGCAACTTTTTGACTGCCTCCTCATGTGCAATGTTGAATGCCTTTGCAGCTGTTGACATCCAAAAATATGACAGATCTGCTTTGTTTTCAAATGCAATATGTGCTTCATTATTGCATGGAAGCTCAAGAAGTGCCTCTGCCAACCCTTGAGGCTCTTCTGGTACAACAGCAATTTCACATTTAAAGGGGTCTACAATCCAACTGACAGCATGTGAATCGGCAGCATTACCCCCAGGAATTTAATTTTTACCCCATTTGGGGTAATTTACCCCTGTTCCCTGACCACTGCTGTAGTGCAATATCAGTGATCTAAGCCCTTCCGTAGCTCACATTCTCTACCTGTTTACAGTGTCTGTATTAATCAGCGTTTTAACTTTCTCTTCTTTTTCCGACACAACCGAGTGTAAATTTACTCCTTACAGTGCAGGCTCGACCGGTTCTTGGATAGTACATGAGCTTAAATAGCCTCGTTCAGTGGCTCCCACATCCAGTCCTCAGGGACCCCCAACAGTGCATGTTTTCCATATCTCCTTGCTGGAGCACAGGTGTATTCATTACTGACTGACACATTGTAACAGAGCTGGAATACCTGCACTGTTAGTGCAGAGGATGAGATTCGGGAAACAGTGGCCTAATTAAAATGTGCATTGTGGGAAGTCAGATATCACTAGTTAATTGGAGACCTGCCTTCATAAACTGACTTCTGGGGGTCCAACAAATAAAGGAGATTATTTCACCAACCATACCAGCTGCAGAAATACAGCAACACAACCTGCAGGTGATTTTCCAGTTCTCTGCTATATTCAGTTGGCTTCTTATAAAGTGATTATTGGGTTTATAAAAGAACATCTCCAGCGGTGCTGGTAGGTAGTGCACAGAGCATTATAATAATAATAATTTGCAATGACTACTGGAATATAGAAGCTCTGTGGATTAGCTGTAGTAGAAACCTACAAATCAACATCTAGTGTGTAACTACAAGTCTCAGTATTCATCCCACCATTGATGGATATACTTAGGTTGGGTATCTACTCCCTAGCAGTTGTGGTACTGATAGCCTGACACTGCTGAAACTTCTAGTTCTACAATAGGCAAGCAACATATCACCTCTGTTTTATACAGTGATGCCTAGTTCTTCAGGATAAGAATGAAGCACAGTTGGTTCAGCACTAAGGAATAAGACCAGATGATTTGGGGATATTTTATAACAAGGGGGTGTGGATCAGTGGAGTGTGTGTATTTTGATCAAATAAAATGTATTTATGTAAGAGATGTCTTTATGGACCCCTAATGCAGGCCTGTCCAACCTGCGGCCCTCCAGATGTTGTGAAACTACAAGCCCCAGCATGCTTTGCCAGTAGACAACCTGTTGATAGCAGGAAGAGCATGCTGGGACTTGTAGTTTCACAACAGCTGGAGGGCCGACCGTTGGACAGGCCTGCCCTAATGCATTACGCAGGGACCACAGAGTCAGTTAACACTTAATGTGTCCAATTCATCATCACCCTGACATCCACACCCCACGGTGGTCTGAAAGTGCCCCAGTTCTTTTCAGCACAGACCATTATAGAATGCATGTATGATTTTTATTAGCAGCAGTGGTCCTGTATCAATCGGCTGACCTGGCAGAAAGAGCTGATCTTTCTTATAAAGCAGGACCAGCATAATCAATAAAAGCAAATAAATAATTGGAAAAATAAATATATCAGGCACTACGACTCGCTCCCACCTACAAATTCTATAATCAGCCTGGACTGATTAACGCTGTAACCAAGAAACTGCATCTTAAGTATAGCTATAATCTAAAGTTAAAGAGGTAATGAAGTGGCGGATTCTGCTGGTTGGATCTCTGTCACACGTAGGCAGCCATATTCAAAGTCATGTGACCCCCTTGGACCGAACCTGTATCACCATCTCTGGGGCCTGCTGATGTGGTCTGGTGATGACCGAGGCGGATAGTGGTCAACTTCCAATCACTTTTACCAACGTGCTTGATAACAATCCAGTGGATTTTCAGTGAATTAATAACGGGCATCATGGTAATATTTTGGTCACGTAAGGATATAGGGCCGACTGCCCAATATTGGCTGAAATATGGCAGCATTATTCTTAATTTTTCTACTGCTTGCCATGCAATACTTAATAGGAAACGTCACGTTGTTTTTCTTGTGTTGATTATCGAAAAATAAAATACCCCTCAGCCGTTTTTGCTAGTAATCCATCTGTCTTTCTTTCCACTTTCTTCTGGGCAGCCCAGTTAGAAGCAGCAAATTGTAGCCCCAGGTAATCACTACAGCTTCTCAGAGGAGGAAATCACAGCGAGCACTGGAGCTTTATGTATTATACAGCCGGAGCTACAGTCACAAATGTAATAGAACACTGTGCTCTGGTTGTAGGGGTGTATTCTTCAGTCGACATGGCGTCTGGGGGCTAGCATTTGTCCTGCACATTAAAGGGGATTATCTACCTTCCAATTTATTAAAATATCTCCGCTTCTCTTTGTGCTTTTCAGATGTGTGTATAACTAGGAGTTGGTTAATGTTATTCCCCTGGAATATAACACCGCTCTGCATTAGATTCACTTCTATCTAGAGAGCAGTTTTGTGTCATATGTTACAGCATCAAAATAACCAACACTGTCTATTACGACAAGGCTAGACAGCTGAGGAAGACATTAAAGAATAAGCAATATATATAGTATATGCTGCAGGGGGTCACGCACAAATTATATGAAGATGGAAGCCCTTTGGGTTACTATATAAAGTCTATTTCAGGCATCAGTTGTCCAAAATCTTCAGCTCCCCCTAGTGGTAAATTGCACCCTTAATTTTTTGAGGCACCCAGTGACACAAAATAAAAACAAAAAAACAGTAAACCGTAATTGAAATTTTATTAATATTTAAATGTATTTACTAAAAGATTGCACTAGTCATCTGACAGCCCCACGTGTATGTTTAAACAGATTAAAGAAAAAAACAAAAAACTATTTACAATTAAAATTAAAATCTTACATGTGCAAAGGAGTTTGAACAGATAACAAGAACATCTTCATTTTGTCTTTTATTTTACATTGAGTGTCCCTGACTGCTGACAAAATATAGTATTTTCATTTAACATCCGGACGGGCGCGGCAGAATGGTTTAATCCCTTCAGCAGGAAGGTCCCGGGAGGGCTTGTGGCAGAAGAAGGGTTGCAGCATGAAATGGTAGTAACGCAGAGAGTAAAATCAGCTAAATAATTATCCAGGAAGCACAAATAAAACGCTGCAGGCTTCTTCCTGACCGAAAGAAAATCCCCAATATAACGTACCGTCGGACCCCCAAGGGTGCTCCCAATTTATAAAGACCCTCCACAATGATCCACGAGTTTCTTTACCAAGCGTTGTTCCAAAGAACTGTGATTCCAACTTTAGAGACGATTTAGAAGACTGTTTTACTATTTGCAAAGAAGAATCAGTTACCTAGATCACACAGGGAATATACAGCTCTATTGTTATTACACAGATAAGTTCTCGGCAGCTGATTAAATGCAGTTATCCCGTTATCAAATTAGATCTTCGGCTGTTATTTCCCGGAGGGATGGTCATGATGCATTTCTGGTGTATATGTAAGAAGAACGATCATTACCCACAGGTGTAGGAGCGCCTGGAAACAAAACAAATGTAAAAGATATATTTCCATTATGTATACCAGCAATTTAATTATATATACCAAGACACGACCTGTGTCATTGCCAGGCACTACCAGACCGAAGTTGCATCCTAAATTAGCATCAGCGCTGGACTATGAGGGTTAGACAAAGGGGTAGATTTATCACCCCGTTTAAAATGGAAAAGTAGAGGTGTTGCCCACAGCAACCAATCAGATTCTAGCTATCATTTATCTTGTACCTTCTAGAAAATGATAGCTACAATCTAATTGGTTACTATGGGCAACACCTCTACATTTCCTTTATAGAATGTTTGATAAATCTACCCCAGAAGTAAGCCACAAATCTACCTCCAAGTACTACAGGCAGTATAGTCCTGCAGCCAGGGATACACAGTAAATTTGTGCAGCAGGCTATGTCTAGTCAAGGGTAATTATTTAGAAATGAGCTATTGGGAGGGATGAGAAGCTGAAGAGAAGCAACAGGCAGTGCGTACCATGGTTATATGTCCATTATAACCAGATCTCCTACCTGTCCCTGCATCTTTGGTTTAGTAGCAAGACATATATATCTTAATATACAGCTTCAGAATGGTCTCCCCCTTTCTTGTGTTCCTTACAACTTCAACGTAGAAGAGGTAGAACTACTTAGCTTGCTATTTGCACATACCCCTTCTCATATCCTATCTTTTACAGAAGTGAAGCTGTCATATTAAGAAACAACAATTACTATTTGTTTATGTTGAAGGTACAAGATACGGATTGGTTATCCCATAACTATTGCTTAGTAATAACAAAGAAATATGCTACTATTTCGTCATTATACTTTGACCAGCAGGGGGCGCTGCTTTCCCTAATGAAATCTGCTGGGCAAGTGGCATGACCGACCACATGCACATTAATAACAGGCCAATAGCCATGTGTTTTACTGAAACTATATAGGAAGAGATGAAACATAAACCTTAATAATAATTAACATTTACCTTTGACACCTGAAAATGAAAGACAAATAACTACAAACCAATATACATGTTAAGAAGTTAAGATCAGTCTGTAATAATTCCAATTGATTTTCAATGCAGAAATGCAGTTTTGGAAGACAAAGAAGAGTTACGTGAATGACCCAACAGATGATATTTCTATACGATGGGGCTCTTATTGTATGACTTGGCGCAGATCATGCCCTATACTCACCATATAAATTATTATGAATACCCGAGCAATGGGATATCTTCTCAGGAATACACCTAGACGGATACTGGAAAACAAAATGCAAATTATTCTCTCACAAAACGGATTACATGAGAATTATAAAACAAACATGAGAATTAAAAACAGATATCGTAGAAGTGCGAAACTGTTCCTATCTATGGTAAGAAATTGGAGTTTGTATGTTCTCCCCGTGTTTGCGTGGATTTCCCCCGGGTGCTCTGGTTTCCTACCACACTCCAAAAAACATACTGGTAGGTTAATTGGCTGCTAACAAATTGACCTTAGTGTGTGTGTGTGTGTGTGTGTGTGTGTGTGTGTTACTGAATTTAGACTGTAAGCTCCAATGGGGCAGGGACTGATGTGAGTGAGTTCTCTGTACAGCGCTGCGGACTTAGTGGCGCTATATAAATAGCTGATGATGAAATATATCACCGTAGAGTTATATAGACATAGATTAAAAAATATTTTAACCACAAAAAACACAGTAAATTAAAAGTCAATATCACACGACAAAATAAAAATATATAAAACAACTCAAACTATGATCCGGACCTGTTAAACGAATAAATATCTTGTATATAAAAGTCTCCTATAGTCAGACGCGGGCTGGGAGAGGCGTGGCCGGGGGGCACACAGGCGGCCGCATCCCCTGTCATGTGATGCGGCCACCTGTGCGCTGACGCGGCCGCATCTGATGTCATCAGATGCGGCCGCGGGGGAAAGAATTGTATTTTGCACCCGGGGGGCGGCCGGTCGGCCTACCCCCCCGGCCCTAATAGCGGCCTGACCGATGCCCCCCTGCCCCCCAGGCCAGCCCGCCACTGCCTATAGTGCACATATAGGGAAAAATATATAAATTGTGTTCTCCAAAATCTAATATTTTATGCCTTGATCCTGGATTGTTGTGTATATAAAATCAAGGGACCATTCACCACTTTCCAAAACACGATCGCGTTAGATATAATACATATAGCAATGTCACAGTCTTGTGTGGATCATATTAATGTTAATTAACGCGACCAGTCATATAATGTTACAGACCATACATCATTCAGGTGTAGTACTGCAGACGGTATATGACTCCGCTGATAGAACTGCAGAACGAGTCTGTCTTCCCAAGTAAATATTTCTTGCACACAGCAGTGATCTTACCCCACGCGGGACTTTATGAAGAAGAAATTGGAATATAAAAGGTGGAATCCAAATAGTAATTATGGTCTCTCATTCTGTAACTGCATCCAGTAGGCACAATCCAATTCAAATCCTTTGATCACAATAAATAGTAATATACTGACGCATTTCTCCACTATTATTATGTGGTTTCTTCCCAGACACACACTGATAATGTTATAGTTAAAGGGACTGAATACTGAAACATTAGAGCTACAATAGACTATTCTTGTGTATTTTACACACACACACACACACATTACATATTAATTTACATACAACCTCTGTTTTCTGTACTATGTAATACAATCAGTCATATCACCCTTAGTCCCCGCTGTACACAGAGCACAGACACAGAGAAATATTCACAGCACTGAGGTCAGGTTGTAGAAGACTGGTTAGTGGTGATTTAGGTAGGGGTAGGGAAGTCGCTACAAAGGAGCGTCAATCATTCGACGCACCGCAAGGGCGAAGGTCTTCAGAAGTGACACCACCGGGACAGAAATCTGACGTCAAGCAGACATCCTGGGAGTAACATATTCTGAGCCAGATATGACTTCCAGTCACCTTGGAAGAGTCCTTGGTCATAAAGATCTTCCACATAGGGGAGGAGGATCCTCCCACTGCCAAAGGCCGGCTGCTAAGTGAACACCCTGAGCGCAGATTTGATGCCATAAAGGAGGGCTCAGAACTATAAGGGATCCTATGTCACGATAATGACCTTTAGAGGATGCCACTGCCTGATATTGACGCAACTAATCTGGGAGGCGCGGAGTCTAACGCACCCCCAGTATTCACCAGGGACACCCGCAAGGAGGTATATGGGCTTGGTTGTGTGAGGTGCGCAGGTCGCGGTTCTCCCAGTTAGTAATCAGGGCAGCGGGAGAGACAGGAATGGCCGTGCGGTCCGGGTCAAAAAGCCAAACGTTGGTGCAGTACAAAGGGGTGATCCAAAGGAGATGTCAGAGGCAAGCCGGGGGTCAAATACCAGGTATCCACAGAGCCAAATCACAGGGAAGAGAGTAGTCAGGAACGAAGCCAAGGAGTCAGGAACCGAAGAACAATAAACAGGAGAAAGCAGGGAACAGAACGCTGGAGCTGGTGAAACCAATACTCTGGCACCAGAGTCATGGAGGGAGGATCCAGATATACCTGTTGGTGGCCCCTGACTGGAGGTAGTGGGTGACCGCCAATAAACAGGGAAAAGAAGCGTCCCGTTGCCTAGCGGGTCTACTGCACATGCGCGTGCAATGGAGAACCCGGAAATCCGTCCCATTGCTAGGGCAAAGAGACAGGCGTCCGTCCCCGACACGTAGGAGCAGTGTGGGGACGGAGCCCGACATCCTACCGGTGAACCTCTGGACCCTCTTCAATATGGTCACATGGAGATATGCATCTTGAACACCATGAACTCCTCCCGACTGCTTTACTTGGATGTCTAAGTGGAAAGACAAAGATATTGAGGTCCTCGAGCTCTACAACTGGCCAAAAGGACCAGTCCTAGGACGGATAAGGTTCTGTGACATCACTGGTGCTGTATAGGAATCAACCAATCCACACTAAGCATTTCTGCAAAGCAAGTCTGGCAAGCTGTCACTCCCTCTGTTTGTTTAGTTAATACAAAAAACTACATCTAAACATTGCAGAGGTGTGACGTCTGTGGACTTATGTATAAAGCCTCCAGTTCATGTATATTATTCAGCTAGGTAATACACAGCCTTTGTTATATATCAGTGTGTCAGCTCTGCCACCATGACGAGCTCGGCTCCCCCCTGGCTGTTTGACATTTCGTCTAATCTGGTTATCTACAGTAATGCATTATCTTCTCCTCTGTTATCAGCTATAATCAGGCTCCACAGGATGTCTGTCAATAAGATAACGGACAGCACAAAACAATCCCCTGTAGACAAATCCTTCTCTTAGGTATCTTTATGTTTGATTAGCTCCTGAAACATTTAGAGATATCTGACAATATGATTAGTTGCTCTTTTATACAAATCTAATTGCATCTTGGTTTTGATGGTCCTTTAAAAAAAGAAACACAGGTGGAGAACTCACAATACAAATATAGTGCTTTAGGAAACGAGACAGAAGAACAGATGTCAATTATAAAAATCATATTATCCATTAAAATCAGGTAAGTGGAAGCACTTTACTCACATCATACACAGCAAAGGGAGAGTGAAAAATGGAGATCTGATATTTACCTGAATTGGTCGATTGTAGTCGCAGCTTTCCTGACCCTTCCGTACATGCCGGCGACATTGGTGTCTGCGTCGCTGAACAGAACCGGAACACTCCTCAGTCGCGCACCTAAGTAGCACGGGGGGGTGAGAGATTGTCCCAATCAGCTGTCAGTAAGGAGACCAGTCATGCAAAGTATTTTGTCACAGTTTCAAACCCTCCAACACTGTTTAAATAGGGACATTTACAATTATGGGAAATGGTCAACACTAACACAACTGACCCAGCAGAGGAGAGATGAAGTACTATGATCCTACAGGAGGAGATTCCTAGGATTCCTACAGGAGGAGATTCCTAGGATTTCTCAGAGCAAAGGTGGTAAATTTGGTAAAAACAAAACATCTCACACACAGTTTGCGGGTGAAAATACATCTAATAAACGCTTAGGGTTGGGCTAATGGACTTTTATAGCCCTGGTCCTCCACAACCACTGGACTTTGAATGCGTTTTAAAGTTGTATCACGAATGTTGCTCTATATTATACAGTATGCCAATGTTGTGATATATATGTCTACGGTTATTATTAACTCCGTTATATACCTGCCAATATGTATTTAATACCTAGTATAAGTCACATGTTGTAGTAAAGGACTGGAGGACCAGATGAAGAGCACAGATCTGAAGGTAAATCATGTCAGTATGTAGGAATCGTCAGACTGATCAGACTTTCAGTTGTAGGTACAATCTTTTGAGATAACTCGGTTGGTCAGAAAATTCCTCAGTGTGTACCTAGCCTAACATATGCAGATACTATCAGCCTTGTCATGGTTAGCCAACAATGGCATTGTATACTAGTACCCTGGATAAGACTCTTATGCACCTTCTCCACAGGGAGCCAACAGTCCCCCAACCACCTGTTGAGAGGTAGGCTGGGTACACACTACAGGTTTTTCACCCGATTATCGTGCCAATCATACTATAAAAGACCATTAGGTCCGATACCGCATTAGTGTGTATGCTCCAACGATTGTGGTTCAAAAGCACATTATATTGTTTGATTTGATTTTATAAATAGACTAAAAATCACTATAAAACAATGTTGTTCCAATTGTGTTTTTCAGTCGTTGGAAAAATTGTTAACGATATCGTATCAAGAGAAATTCAACACATTCTAGAATCCTGCGCAGCGGGGGGCAGTACACATTCTAGAATCAGGCGCAGCGGGAGGGGGGGGGGGTGCAGTACACATTCTAGAATCCTGCGCAGCGGGGGGCAGTACACATTCTAGAATATTGTGCATGGTGGCAGTACATATTTCGCTATCATGTGCAGTGTGGCTATATACTGGGTGGTTGGTTTGAGGCCAGTTTAAGTTGCTCTTATACTTACCCTCCACATTGTCCACAGCCGACATATTGATGGCAGAGACGCTCCCGCTGGCCCCTTGCGTGCTCTTCAGCTGATGTTCCAGCCTCTCCAGCTGGTAGACCAGAGAGTTCTTCTCGGTGCTCAGACTCTCCAGCATGGTCTGTTTCTGAATCAGTGTCTCGGTCAGCTGATGCAGCCGGTTCTCCAGCTCAGTCTGGCTGCTGCTGCTCAGTGCTTTGTTGGTGAGCTGGGTGAAGAAACACAATACCCAGGGAAATATCAGTGGCATCCAATCAAATGACATAGACACATCCTCCAGGCAGCTGTACAATGGTAACGGCCGAGATTCCAAGGGATGGACTTGTGTAGTGGGGCTGACCGTCTAAATAAACACACGGGGATGGACAGTCCCTTTATTCTGTTGTATCTGGTTGAGCAATGAAACTGAAAAATACACCACATTTATTTTCAAATAAACTCTGCAAATGTCACATCAGAGCTGAAAATGCACAAAACGCTCTCTCATTAAGGAGCAACGTTTTCCAGCTATAGTGTTTCTTCTCTCTGCTCAGGATTAAAACAGAACCAACCAATTTAGTTTTACAGTTGCCCATTTTTTTAAGAACATAAACAAAACTGGATAAGATGTGAACTAAATGATATGATGTAAATAACTGATGAGGATGACGACATGAAGATGGGGAAATACCCAGCAAGGGACAAAGTGGAAGGCTCTTCGCTGTTCACACTGAGCTGGGTAAGATCACATTACGTCCTCTGTGTGACCGGGTTACTCTGCGCAGTTACCTGATTCCTGAGTTTTTGGATCTCATCCTCTCGGTCTCTGATCCTTCCTTGCAGAGTAGTCTTTGTCTTGTATAGATCCTCTTGAGCATATTGCAATTCCTAAAAACAAACAAACACATAGAGCAAACCACAGAAACAGGAAGAATCCTCAGCAGTTTATAGAAGGTTACAGACTGCCACCGATTTACTGATGATAGATTTACACCTATTCATTATTTTATTAGACTGTTTTTGAATCAAAATGTAACATATTTACAATCAGAAAACCTCTCCTATCAGGGAGTTATAGACATCCCATTGCTGGACTCCTACTGTCAGACACAGAATAACTACAATAGGCGCATGGCGAAACATTTCTAGTAAGTGAACAGGCTGCATTAATAGTACTGTGTGCTCATTTCTCCCTGCAGGGGGTACAAGTTGGGCCTCTACCTGTTTCTGGCGCTCCAACTCTGCCTCTAGCTCCTGCTTAGCTCTCCTCTGCTCCGCTATCTGCTCTTGAAGATCCTGGAGCTGCTCCCTGGATGACTCTGCCTCGTTCACCTGCTGAGTCTCCAGATCCTGAAAGAGAACAAGATATGCAGGATAACGTATACTGTGGCAGCAGACTAACCGTCAGCTAAGGGGAAGTACTGCAGCCTCAAACAATACAGATCTCACCATAGTCTGACAGTGGAGCCGACTCATTCTACATGCTATAGACCAACAAAATAATCATGTTTCATCTCAAAATATAAACACACAATAGTTTTGTAAAGCCTTCCCATCAACAGTGAACACAGTTATTTTGTGGGACCACTATTCATGAGAATGTCACTAATCAGCTCACTAGGAATCAATGATTTCATCTAGTTCCTTGTGCATTGATAGGCTGCGTTCTCAGTGATGTCACTGGTTCCTAGTGAATGGATAGGCTGCATTCTCAGTGAAGTCACTGGCTCCTAGTAAATGGATAGGCTGCATTCTCAGTGATGTCACTGGTTCCTAGTGAATGGATAGGCTGCAGTCTCAGTGATGTCACTGGATCCTAGTGAATGGATAGGCTGCATTCTCAGTGATGTCACTGGCTCCTAGTAAATGGATAGGCTGCATTCTCAGTGATGTCACTGGTTCCTAGTGAATGGATAGGCTGCAGTCTCAGTGATGTCACTGGATCCTAGTGAATGGATAGGCTGCATTCTCAGTGATGTCACAGGTTCTTAGCAAATGGACAGGCTGCAATCTCAGTGATGTCACAGGTTCTTAGCGAATGGACAGGCACTAGTTATATGAATATTGGTGCAGCACACAAACGGACAGCCTACACTTCATGCCTCAGTCACGTCAGTGATTTACAATGTGTTAATAGACTGCATCCTAACGAACATTAGCTCAATACACATAACGGCTGCCTCCAAGTGTGTGCGTCGCTAACAGTTACACATTAAATGATTATTCCACTAAACTCCCCAAATCTCCTTATCCTCACTGAAATCTGGTGGTCCTACCCCCTTACTCTGCTGTCCCTCCCTATTCCTGCTCATCAAGCAGCCTCTGGCTCCCAACATTCAATGTCTGAGTGCCAATAGTTATGCGCTGGGACTGTGAAAAGGTGACTGCATGGGCAGCCTGAAGTCCCAGATCAATAAGTACTGGTGCTGGGGTTTGGAACCTCAGTGGGGAGAACCTGTATGATGTCTCAGCAAGAGTGGGACCGACAGAGGCTTTGCTGGGGGCTACTCCGAATAAGGCTCCTCAACAATGCACACTAAGGGTGGGATCCTTAAAATTCAAGTTGGTGGCTTTAAAGGAGGTGGAGAATTAGTTTTAAAACAAATGCTCAAAAGTGGAATTCTCCTTTAAAACATCATAATGACATATCTAGATGAAAGTGTTATCAGAGGCCAGGTTTCCTTTTAACCTAATGTACCACTGCAATAATGTCGTCTGTTAATTGCATGCTGGAGCCATCAGAAATGGTGAATAGCTAAAGGCCTAAGTATTTCTGGAAGAAGTAACAGTTATAACACACAGGTGCTTATTGCACAGAGAGCAGACCCCACCTGTAGCTCCACTCTCAGCTGCTGTATCTGAGCCATAAGCTTCTGGATCTCCTCTCTCTGCAGGTCCCGCTCGTGTCTCATCTCCTCCAGCTCCAAGCCGCTGGCCGTGTGACTGTCCAGGCCCTCAATGCCCGATCCCTCCTTCAGGCTGCTGATCAGTTTCTCTTTGGACTTGGGAGAAATGCAGAAACGTCACATCAGGGTTAAACAGTAAATGTAGAGCAGGCAGCGTTCAACTGTCCTCTAGGCCATCATAATTTATTTATATAGCGCCACTGATTCCGCAGCACTGTACAGAGAACTCACTCACATCAGTCCCTGCCCCATTGGAGCTTACAGTCTAAATTCCCTAACATACACACAGACAGACAGAGAGACTAGGGTCAATTTTAATAGCAGCCAATTAACCTACCAGTATGTTTTTGGAGTGTGGGAGGAAACCAGAGCACCCGGAGGAAACTCATGCAAACAAGGGGAGAACATACAAACTCCACACAGATAAGGCCATGGTCGGGAATCGAACTCATGACCTGCTGTAAGGCAGAAGTGCTAACCACTAGGCCACTATGTTTTCACAAAGTTATTTACTTTTCGCGCTTATTTTCCTTTATTCCTTATACAGCATCATGAACGGATTAATTTATATTGATTCTGCATAACTGCCGATGCTTACAATATTTGCACATTGATATAATAAATATTTGGACAGCTGATATATACACAACTCTATAGGTAGATGTTATCATATTTGCACAGTACAGTCAATTCTTGATTTGTTATAGAATATATATCCGTTCACGTTCTTAGGAGTAATCTAACAAGGGCACATTATTTCTATCATATAAATATTTTTATTATTACTTTTATAGTACATTCAATTTTATTTTTTTTGTAAATTGTTTTGACATTGACTGGAGGTTTTATTTTTCGTTTATGTTCTGCTGAAATCGTGTGTCCAAGGCAAACCAATTGTTGAGACCTAAAATTTGCTTTATATCTTTTCTATTCGTTCATCATGTTGAAATGTTGATTTATTAAACAAAATATACTGAACCCCATATTTGGTCACTTAGTTTAATTCATAGGTATGTTTCCGCTTATTGGAGATGCAAATTACTTTATGATACTTTATGCATAGACAGAGATATGTTCTCTGAAGAAAAAAAACCAAAAAAAACAAAACAGTGTTCAAATGGACATAAGGCAGGGACCGCAAACAATAAAACAGAGAGCATTTTGCCTCTATCCCCATACAGCAAAGGCTCTGAAGTACCAGAATAAGGAAAACACTCCAAAAATAAGTAAACAATTTATAAATGTATACCCTGCCCCAAAAGTTATTTATGTAGATATACAGTGAGAATTTGGAACCTGTATTTTGCAGGTATCAACGATACCATTTGTCTGCACCTTAACTATTGTCAGAGTTGGTGATAGGACTCAAAAAGTTGGAACTTGTAACAACTCTCTCCATTTGTTTCCTACCCATTAAATTCCAAGAAATACATATCCGAGCCTTGGAGAGCAGATAATGTGAGGCTGGATAAATAGCGTTGTGCAGAGTTTGTCCAGCAGAGGGCGCCCCTCTCTCACCTGCAGGATGCGAGTTGCTTTCTGTTTATAATCCATCATTTCCTGTTTCACAGACTCTGCGGTGCCTCTAGCTGCCTTCAGCTGCTGCTGCAGATCATCGCTCCTCCGCTTCTCCTCCATCTGCTTCTTTTCTGCGGTGACCACCGACTCCGCCAGGGTCTGTCGCTCTGCTTCCACCTTACTGAGACGTGCTGCAAGTTCATTCTGAGGACAGAGTATTAGAATAATTTACTGTAATATTTATTACAGGGGAAAACTCCCCGAGTGGTATTCCATTTCCCCACTAAATTCCACTTCATGTTTAGCGACATAAGTTTCTTATAGAGAATCTCATTTCTTTTCAAGTGTGCACTGACCAACACCTATGGGAGCCAGACTGTTCGGCAAATAGTTATATAATTTAAACCAGCGAAGGGCTACCAGATGCAATGCAGGGGGCGGATTGGTGGCCATCTGACCTTTAAAAGGGCCATTACCATTGATCTCACTAATACAATACATTTAATAAGAAACAGAGACACCTATCTGCAATAACATCAGCAGGCATGTTACAAGCTTTAACAGACCAATATCACAATAAACCAAGGAACTGGGGGCCACAGATGAAAGCACGGAGGGCCACATACACCTCATTGCTCTAGATGTGGTCAGGAGTTTAAGTGCAGTTTAACGTGTCAATCAATCTATTCTTCAAATTGCAGCAGTCTTAGATTTAAGGGTCCTTTAGAGGGCTCTCTAATTATGCCACCTTGTAGCAAATGGGCAGGGGGAGCGCATTCTGGTTACCAGAAGCCTTTATGCTTAAACAAATAGAGGGTGGCTGCCTTTTAGTTCAAATTAACTGGAAAGCATTAAGAGCTATAACGGCCGTACACCGAACCTGCCAGACTAAGGTCCTAGACGCAACAAGACGACACAAGAAGCTATTGGCTGGTACCTGCATCTGCTTGTAACTGTCCTGTTCCCTTTGTAAAGCAGCCTCTGCCTCCCGGAGCCTCTCCTCCATGGTCTGCAAGGCCTGGCTATGGAGACTGCTTCCTTCACTGTGGTCCTGCAGAATCCTGAGGATCACAATACGTCAGCAACAATCACATTGTATCACCAAAAGGCTATCCCGAGTCAGCATGTGAGCTGGACATGGGCCACAAACATCATCAGCTAACCAGACAAAGGGCTAATGTGGAAGGCAATTCTCCGACAACAGGTCTGTTCAGAGCACCTATAACATTGCTTCTGTACCCCAATAACAGTAACACACACCTCGATTTCTCACTTTGTAGCTTCTCAAGGGTGGTCGTGCGACTGCTCAGCAACTGGTCGGCTTCCTGCAGCCGGACCTTGAGCACGGCCAGCTGGGAGTCCTTTGCTGCTGCCGCCTCCGTCAAATCGTCCACCTGAGCTCGCAGCTCTCTCACCGTCCTGTCGCTTTTGGAGTTGTCCCCGTTCCACTTCACTATCCGTGTCTGTGCTTCATTCAGCTCTGCAATGACAAACAGTATGGTCATTATCCCGTTGTTTAGCCCAGGCCTCTATTACTGCAGGGATCAAGGTATGGAGTCTTGGACACTATGTATAACTCAATGGGGGGAAACCTTGACTTCACTACGGAACAGAGGGAAATCCTGCGATATCACATTAGTAAAGTCATCAGGGATTTCCCAAGCTGTTTCAAGCGAGTCTATCGAAGCTCTCTCCTGCCTGTCAGCACCGATAGGTGCAGTGCAACCTGCTGTCACTTCCAGGTTTCACTGAATCAATCAATCAATGCTGACAATAAAGGAGGCCTGACACAGTTTAACTGGTAAAAAAAATAAAAAAAAAATAAAATAAAAAGGACTTAAAAAGTAGAACAATTAAAACTACTTCTAAGCCCTATGACTGTCAAATCTTTGATAACCTGCATTTAGTTGGTAACCCTATACGCAGGAGAACTATATAATTTAGGGGGAAATTTCTAGGATTGGGGGAACTTTGAGAATCACCCCATAATTTTTTTTTGCTACTTTTGCCCGTTTCTCAGTGTATAATGCACTGAAAATAAAAATATACTTCACTACACTATTAAAAGGAAGCATTATCTTTCTAAAAAAACAAAACAATGTGACATTTACTAGAGCACACTTAACTGTTCTCAGTTCAACCAACTCACAGCAAAATACCTCTTGGTCATGAAGAGGTTACAATATTTAGCCACGCCGTTGGATCTAGGGTTTGGCGTTACCTTCCTGCGACTCCTTGGACCTCTGGATTAAAGCCGCCATTTCCTGGTTAAGAGACTGGACCTCGCTTCTCAGCAGCTGGTTCTCCAAGCGGAGGTTGGACAGTTCATGGGACTTCTGATCCCCATTAGTATGGCCGGGACTGGAGACCGTTTCTGGTACTTTAATCTCCGGAGGTTTCTCTTCCTGAGCCATCGGTACAGACTGGGAATCGCTGAGATCTCCTGCAAGGACCAACAACATGGGAGCATGGATATAGTACTAACAGAAATATAGAAGAACTAATTTTATCCATTGCGATAAGTTTTCCTAATAGTAATTTCTTTTTCTGTCTGTATCACTAAATCACCGAAGGGGAAATATACAATCATGGGAAAAAGAAAGTAACACAAAACCAACAATCATTCAGTCCTCACCAAGTCCTAAAACTTGATGAATCACAAATGGCTAAAATGACCCATAAAGAGATTTTACTTTGCTATAATCTTTTAAAAAACAAAACGTAGAGGCCACGGTTGAAGCCGTCAGTACACCCTTCTTCCTTCCAGATCAGTAAAGAAAGTCATTTAATCCAGATGCTGCCAAGTGATCATCAGGAAATGCTGCCACCTCTGTATAGAGATAGAACCTCTGGCAGTTCGGTCTGAGGCATTAGGTTTGTGTTATCACCGTGCCAAGGAAAAAGACATTTAAAACGATCTCAAAGAAGCAATTGTTGCTGCTCACGAGTTTGGAAAAGGTTTTAGGCCATATCCAAATATTTAGAAGCCCATTATTCTATGGTGAGAAAGAGCATTTGCAAATAGGGTAAGCTAAGGTCAGTTGCCAATTTTGCTATGAGTTGGTATAAGGTGGTAAGGCTAGCGGCATACACACATAAACCTCACTTAGAATTGGACGCATGTTTATAGTTGCAGCATAAATATAACCATTTCCATTCAGCACATCTGTAGCCATCTAGTTAAATGACTTATTTGTCATTTCCATTTGGACTACTGCAGATAATACGGTTGCCATGGGATTTATAAACTTTAAACAACTGATGTAGGGATGTTTATATTTCATTATATTTTATAAGGCAAATACGACTTTCACAGTTATTAACGCTGTTATCTCTGCGTATGTGACACTTCATTCCATCTCTATTTGATTACATGGGGGCTGACGGGACGACCGATGCAGAAATACAGATGTGTTTTGAGTGGGAAATATCTTGAGATATGTGAGACACAACATAGATATAAACACTTCTTCCTGCAACAGAATATTTCCATGTAAATGTTCGAGGCGCAAACTTTGTCCAAGTCTAAATGAAGCCCACAGTAGCTCGTGTGATTGAGGAGTTCCTGGCTAACTAGTGAGCCTCATTTATCATGCGTCGATTTATAAGAATCGGGGGAAGATTCTTTCAAAGAAGAGAAAGCAGAAAGTGGAGGTATATGTCCTATATGGAGGTAGGTGATTGCATTTCATGGAAAATATAGAATTTATCTACAATTTCCATTTTAAAGGCAATTTAATGCCACTTCCATCATAATAGCCATCTCCTTCACTTTTACTACACCCCAGACTTCGGCCCTTATATCCTTCACCCACTGATATCTTAATACCATGATTACACTTCTGTCTCTCCGTCCTTCCTGGCTTGTTTCTGCTGTCTAACAATCTCCTGTGTGGGGACTTGTAATACTCTGTGTTCTGAACACGAACAATAAAAACCAGAAAGAAAAATAGGTGGTTGTAACCGGATGAGATTCTTTCTCACCGTCAGCGACCGACTGTTACTGACCCCTCCTACTGATGTCACCTCGCCACCAGACACTCGCTGACTGCGAATGCCAACTGCGCAATGGTTGTAGGAGAATCTCGCTGCCACCACTTGGCTCTCACAGCACCAAGAACCATTTACTTCTGGGTAGCTGGTATAGCTGCCACAGCGCCTCTTCTGGGTTGGCTGGTACCTCCTGACCGCTTACTATAGATAACAACTACTGGGTCGTGGGCAGAGCATTGACACAGACGCTGGGTTCAGGACAGGACAGCCGGGGAACGGATTAGAGTGTAAACTCTTATCTGTTGGTCACAGGATACAGCTGGCAATAGGCGTCAATCAGTGATGTTTATTGCTCAAGGGTCCTGACAAGGACCTTTACACACTAGTAAGAGGTACTGTTTCTGACACACATTTTGGCTGGGGGTAACCCAGCCCCCCGATCCTAGCTGGCACCACAAAGTCTGTGATATTACATCCGATGTTATACATCAGGATGTAACATTCTCTAAACTTGGATTTAAGCAATTTAAACTTAATAGAATTTACATCAATCTGTGATTTCCCAACTTACTTGCTGTTACATTATTCAGAGGTTTCCTATCTCTTTAAAACACAGGATGAAAGCCTACTGATCTCCTCCTGGGCTACAAGATGTGTTAGACACTGACAGATGAAAAGGCCTAATTAGCATGGGACTTCCCTACTTCAGAAGGTGCAAAAACAAATTTACTCCAATATACTCTTACTGCTTCAGAAATCAATACATTTTCAATAATATACATCGGTACACAGCGCCACTAATTGAAATACATTTATACAATAAGTTATTTATAAGTGAAACAGCCACAGTGGTACTAAAAAAAAAATGTTTTTATTACCAAACTCAAGCAAGGTGGCAACGGGAAATATCTTTGGCAGATATGGAGTGGAAATGGTCTGGTATTCTGTGCTTGTGAAAGATGCCAGCTGTTTTTTTCAGGGCACCAAGCCTAGATACATGCATCTTTCTGTTGACTGGTTTCAGCACACTGCTCCTTTCATGTAAACCCTGGAATGTTTGTCAAACAGCTGTGTGAAACAGCATGTATCCCGCTACAAAGCCTTGCCAAAGAACACAACCAGGCAGAATATAAACATGGTTTCGGAGGGAATGCCTGCCCTCCTTACACAACCTAGTGTTGCAAAAACCCCAATAACACACATTGCAAATCTCATACAATAATGACACTGATTAGTGCCATCCTGTGATCACAGCATGTCTGACGACCAGTGTATTTGATGGGGGCAGCACGGGTATCATTCCTGCCTCACAGAGCTGGGGTTTCCGACCAGGGCCCTATCTGTGCGGGGCTTGTATGTTAAACCTGGGTTTCCTCTCACAGGAATACACAGGTAGCTTAACAGAGTTCTGGCAAAATGTACTCTAACCTGTGTGTGCGTTAGGCCATTTGGATTGCAGGCTCTGATGTGAATGTTTACGTATTACCCGTACAGAGCTGCAGAATAGGATTTGCGCTATTGAAATAAACCTTAAAAATTGTGATAGCACCATCATAATTACATGGTTGGGACAGCTTCAAAATACCCGATTATCCCTGGCACCTGGGAATGTAATTAGGCAAAAGATATATAGAAACATTCTAAACTAACTTCCTCTACCCCACACCCATTGCCCAGATAGGAAAGGAATCAGTACTTATTTCATTAGATGGTGCTGCATCTATGCAGGCAAGTGATAGACATTTTCCTGAAATATTTAACATGCAACAATGCACCATTTACAGTCTTAAAACAGTGCATATGTACATTATTCTGCTCCACCATTGTTAACAAGGCAACAGGCAATGTGATGCAATCTACAGGAAACAACCACATCTTAAAAGTAATTTCCACCTTACAATCACCACCTCTGGGCTCCCAGGTGTTTGTCCAATGCTGAATGGTGCTGCTACTAACAGTTACTGGGGACCTCTGCTGGACAGGGTCTGTAATCATCTGTCAATAGAGAGAGAAGCCACCAAGGGCTAGAAATTAAAGCCGGAACCTAATTTGATTCCAATCAAGACCCAGCAGTCAAGTCAAGCTCTGCATTGGCCCCCTCTCTCCTATGGCACTCAGAAATTATTACAAAGTCTGGTCAACAGACACCAACAGTAACTGTGCAAAGTCAACTTTTTTGAGCAATTTCAGACCAACATTATAAAAAGATTCATGTTGCCTGCAAATAGGTGTATGTGCTAGATTTTATTTACTGTATGTGCAAGATGAACTGTGCAATTTGTTGTTTTTTTACCTTGGATCTTAGGGGACATGTTTTCAGTTGTCTTGACACTTTGTGAGCTGGATCGCCGAGAGTGACTGACGGTGGCCGTCTCTCTATTAGTATCTTTTTTAGGTTCCAAAACCCCATTGTGCACCTTGTCTGAGCTATTGAGAAAATCAAACAGCAGCTCATCGTCCGGCTCCGACTTCTTGCGTCTAACAAACTGGTTGGGTGTCTTGTGCGATGAGCTGTTTCCAGAAGTGCTATGAGATATCTCTGTATTCGTCCTCTTGCCAGTTTTCACATTGGCGGTGCCCGCTAACAGAGTGGCCTTTTGGTGTTTTATATTGTCCGCTGCGGACGAGATGAAGCTGGGCTTTGTGTAGCTCTGCAAATTCTCTTTCTGCTTCTCCGAGTAACTGTCAGAGGTGCTACCCAAGAGGATTTCATCTTCTTTACTCTTACTCAAAGCAGTTGCTGCTCCTTGATCCACTAGATTCAAGAGGTCCTCTGCCCTACCGGCCAGATCGACAAACCAAGACATCGTGAGAGAGTGTCAGGCTTCACAGATGAACAACCATGACCTGTCACAAAACATACAGATATTTATTACATGCCTTGTACTTATATAGGATGATATGTACACCTGGTGATTATAAGTATAATGTATGGCACTATGAAACTCTGTGGCACCACAAGTCTATGAGAAGCCCATAAGGACTACTTATGTCATGATATTACAAGTAATATCAACACTACTGGGAAAGCACTGAGGTTGGCAGCTAGGGGCTGGGGGTGCACACCACACAGGGTCACTATGGAGGGGGGGGGTGCACACCACACAGGGTCACTATGGAGGGGGGGGGGGGTGCACACCACACAGGGTCACTATGGGGGGGGGGGGGTGCACACCACACAGGGTCACTATGGGGGGGGGGTGCACACCACACAGGGTCACTATGGGGGGGGGGGGGTGCACACCACACAGGGTCACTAGGAGGGGGGGGGGGGTGCACACCACACAGGGTCCCTATGGGGGGGGGGGGGGTGCACACCACACAGGGTCCCTATGGGGGGGGGGGGGTGCACACCACACAGGGTCCCTATGGGGGGGGGTGCACACCACACAGGGTCCCTATGGGGGGGGGAGGGGGTGCACACCACACAGGGTCCCTATGGGGGGGGGAGGGGGTGCACACCACACAGGGTCACTATGGGGGGGGGTGCACACCACACAGGGTCACTATGTGGGGGGGTGCACACCACAGAGGGTCACTATGGGGGGGGGTGCACACCACACAGGGTCACTATGGGGGGGGGTGCACACCACACAGGGTCACTATGGGGGGGGGTGCACACCACACAGGGTCACTATGGGGGGGGTGCACACCACACAGGGTCACTATGGGGGGGGTGCACACCACACAGGGTCACTATGGAGGGGGGTGCACACCACACAGGGTCACTATGGGGGGGGGGGGTGCACACCACACAGGGTCACTATGGAGGGGGGTGCACACCACACAGGGTCACTATGGAGGGGGGGGGGGGTGCACACACCACACAGGGTCACTATGGGAGGGGTGCACCCCACACAGGGTCACTATGGGGGGGGTGCACACCACACATGGTCACTATGGGGGGGGGGGGGGGGGTGCACACCACACATGGTCACTATGGGGGGGGTGCACACCACACATGGTCACTATGGGGGGGGGGGTTGCACAACACACAGGGTCACTATAGGGGGGGGGGGGGGTTGCTCAACACACAGGGTCACTATGGGGGGGGTGCACAACACACAGGGTCACTATGGGGGGGGGGGGGGTGCACAACACACTGGGTCACTATGGTGGTGCGCAGTCACTAGGAGGCTCAGGTAGGTACTCAGTGGTTGGGGTGATGGAGGTGGGCTCCAGGATGATGGAGGTGGGGACCCGAGCTCCTACCTGCCCTGTGCAGATGGCTGGGGTGACAGGCGGAGAGCAGCGGTTCTCTCACAGCCTCTGCACCGCTGTCAGGTCCATCCCCCACCGGAGACGTGGACCCGGAACTGCTGACACACGACAAGTCCCCAAACAGAGGTGTCCTCGGCGCTGCCTGTCTGGGGCCTCGCACCACAGAGAACAGACAGGGAGAGAGCGCCGCTGCCTGTCCGCCTACTGAGATCATAGAGTCTGGACTTTACCATAAAGACGGAGAGAGATAGAGCGACGCCGCCTGTCAATCTTCAGGCAGTGATAAGTGTAACCATAGAGACGAGGTGTTGTGGAAATAGAAGCTGGAAGATTGTCAGTCAGACTGTGCTGGAGTTCATAACAGTGGAGGAATCTTAAAAGCTCCTTTCATCCCTTGTATTCCCCCCAGTTTTGCATTCCCATTTATTTCTGTTCCCTGTTATAGACCTTTAAAAAATGTCAATAATGTAACAACTAAACACATTTTACACTATATTAAACATACTTGCCAACTTTTGCTTGTTGGCTTCAGAGAGATCCCGGGGTAGGTGGGCGTGCGGGGCGGGGCTTGAAGAATTGCATCATTTTGGCCCCACCCTAAACGATTGCCACAATTTAGGCCAATTACAACAGGGGGCGAGGCTAAGATGATGCAATATTTGCGTCATTAAACCCCACCCCCCGCCACTTATCTCTTGCGGGGTGAGAGCCGGGAGGTTGCCCTGCTCTCCCGGGAGGTCTCCCGGACATTCTGGGAGATTAGGCAACTATGCGTTAAAGAAAAGCAGCTAATGAATCTCTAGAGACTGAAGTGTCTTTTACATTTTTGTCTCCGTTACTGAAGTCATGTTGTCTGACCTGTCAGTCTTTGATTAAATCTTGGTCTCCATGAAAATGGCCACTTCCATAGGCATCAATACATGGACATAGGACACAATTTCTGAACAGTGTCATCATGCCACAGATGGCGAAGCCAACCACGTCTTGTTCTGGCTCAGCATCAGGGAGAATGCCAGACTCTTCAGGGAGTGAGGGAGATCCCCCCTATTTCAGGGAGTCTCCCTGACATTCAGGTAGAGCTGGCAAGTATGATATTAAAACGTTCTTAGGATGTCATTTCCTTTTTATCCTCAAAATAGTTTTCATAAGAAAATAGATGGGTTTTTTTCTAGTCATTATCAGTTCTCTTCTGACAAGATATGTTTCTACTTTTTTAATGTGAAGTGCTGATCTAGCTGGAAAAGAAAACATTAAAAAAAAAACAACAACTACATAATGGCTAGATTCAATTAGGTGCGAGTTGCTTTGCACATAATTTTTCCATGTGTATTGTAAACCTGCTGTGCTGATCACTACTCGAAATAGAGCTTGATTTCAGAAATTTTTACTTGCACCTAATAGGGTATTTTGAATGGTCGGCAATCTAAAATGGCTACATTTATTTAATTATTGATTGTATATTTCACGAAAGTAGTGAAGAAGGCTAAAGAGGATCAAGTTTTAGTAATATCAGTCCATACAGGCCAACGATGATCTGGTCCACATAGCTCTTGGGCCAACTGGAGATATTTCTGAAGATCAAAGACCTGATTTCTTAGGAGAACACTCTGTGCCTGTATGTGAACAGCCTTTTATTAGCATCTTGAGGACCGATAGCTCCATATTGGAGGACCCAAGCTTGAACAGGAAAGTAATAGATATTTTGATACATTCAAGGAACAAACAGGCTTATAATATGATCTGGAGACTTTTTCAGTTCACTCAAAAGAAAGATCTAAAATAAAGGCATCACAGCTCTGTACATCCTACAGTTTCTCAAATAAGGCGTTGGCAACGCATTAGAACTAAGCACCCAAAGGTCCTGGTATCGGAAATCAGTACTTTTCTCTTTAAGCGATTATTGAAAAACTCAATAAAAAGATTCATAAAAGCTACTCAGAGCTTGAGGCCATCAATAAAATCACTGAATGGGATCGGAATCTGGAATTAGACCAGCGTCAACTCCTTCAAATGTTGGAAGAATCCAATCTCAAGACTAATTAAAAAAAACAACTTTTTGATAACTTCAAGGGTTATCTGCAAAGTATCTTATATATATATATATATATATATATATATATATATATATATATATTGTTGCCCACAGAGAAAGCAGTTTTCAAGAACACTTCCTGAGTTCTGGCCTATGGTACCATCCATAGAAATGATTTACCAAGAGATTATACTACCTACCTTTTCCCCAGATAGAGGTATGAAGGAAGATGGGGGGCTTATAGGAAGATGCCTAAAATTCTATCTTGCAAAGGACAAAACAGGGCAGGAATGCATAAAATATTTTTTATCTGCTTCTTAGGACAGGTAAAGGACAATCAGCCTAAAAAATGTCACTGGTCAGATTAAAGGACACCATTGCTTTATAATATAGTCTCTAAAAAAACATCTCCATGTTGGTTAAAGCATATTCCATGGTGGGCTCATGTGCAGAAAGGGGGATGGTCTCCACTAAGGAGATAAGCAAAGCAGCTACATGGAGTAATACCATACTTGCCAACTCTCCCTCAATGTCAGGGAGACTCCCTGAAATAGGGGTGATCTCCCTCACTCCCTGAAGAGTCTGGCATTCTCCCTGATGCTGAGCCAGTACAAGACGTGACAGGTAAGACAACATGACTTCAGTAATGGAGTCAGAAAAATATAAAAGACACTTCAGTACTAGAGACTCATTAGCTGCTTTTCTTTACCGCATAGTTGCCTACTCTCCCGGAATGTCCGGGAGACTCCAGCATTTCTGGGAGACCTCCTGGGCTACCGGGAGAGCAGGGCAACCTCCCGGTTCTCGCCCCCACAATAGATAAGTGGCTGTAATTGCCCAAATTGTGACAGTCGTTTATATGGTGGGGCCAAAATGGTGCGATTCATCAAGTCCCACCCCGCACGACCACCTCCCCCAGGATCTCCTCGAAGTCAACGAGGAAAAATTGGCAAGTATGAGTAATATTCACATCTTCGCAAGGCACTACAGTCCAGACACTCAGGCATCTGATAAAACAGTGTTTGGGAGGAACATTATTCAGGCTGCCTCTAGTAGTTATGCAGGGGCGCACGCAAAAAAAACGAGAGAGCTGCTGCTCATGCGCCCGCGCAGCAGCTCCGTTTTGGCAGCACTGTTTTGGTGCTGTATATACAATACAGCTGTATACAATACAGCACCGTCACCGGACGCTTCTTTGACAGCGCCGCGGCTGCTGTATAGTACAGTGCCGCTATGTGGGGGACTTCGTTAGCGGAGGGGAGGGGTTTCTGGAGACCCTGTTATGGGGTATTTTCCTTTTATTAAGAAACAAGATGGAGTCCATCATTGATTTCTATGTGTCTCTTTATGAACAGATACTAAGTTTGTGATGTTTCTACACATTATTTACTTGTCTTTTAGTGCAGTGGACTATGTCCTGCAAACTCAGCTCTTTAAGTCATTTAGAACTCAGAGAGACAATGGTTATCTAACAACTCAAGATAATGTTGATTTTACAACAGAGATATAAGTATTTATTAATTTTTAAGTATACTTTATAGTGTTTGTTTATAATCAATATATGGATGTAAGTTTTTAGTTTGCAAGCTTAGCTGTTTTACTTAGAATTGTATTGTCATCAATTGCATGCAATGCATCAGTAGTCACTTTAATGTAAGGGGAAGGATTATATAAGGATGTCATTGTTCAGACCTGGTGAGTTAGGATGGCTGAGCCAGATCCTCTCCACTGAAGTATTCTAGGATGCATGATTCAACTTGGGGGCCGCTTGTTGAATGTGGGGTCTCCATGCTGTAAATCCAGCGAATTACGTGTTTGACTAACAACTTATTGAAGCGAACTATAATTAATTGTCATATTAATTATTACATCATTTTCTTATATATAATTTAAGAGTGTATCATTCTTTCGTTGTGCTACTATTTCATGATTGTAATCTTGCAACCGAATACATTGCCTAATATTCAGAAAATGCTCACTTTTAATTTCTCTGCTATTTCTAATGGATATAGTGAAAGTAAAAAAAATATTCTATACTATACATTTTCCTCACTCTGAACAGAAGCACAAAACTTACAATAAACAATTTAGAATTTAGTTAGAAGCAGAACTGTGTGATGATTCTTTTTGGGATAACAATGAATGATCTAATCTGATTATTTATTAGGATGTAGCTCATACATGCCAACTTCTTCTAGTTGGAGTCCGGGAGATGCCGAGGGGAGGTAGGCGTGTGAGGGGCGGGGCTCCAAAAATGGCGTAATTTTGCACACGCCCCCTATGACGCAAAGGCGTCATTTTACAGCTTGCAGGGCCAAATGCCACGATTCCCAGAGAATTGCGGCATTTTTAACCAAATTCTGCCCTCTTTACTAGGAAGTGGGCAGATGCTGGAGACTGCCATACTCTCCTGGGAGTTCGGGAGACCCACCCGGGAGTCTCCCGGACATTCCGGGAGAGTTGGCAAGTATGATGTAGCTGCCCTATTAGTGAAGCGGGGCAGTTTAATCTCATGGTGTGCTCTCTCTTTTGGGTCTTCTAAATCTCCCAGAAATACCGTAATTCAGCTGCTGAAAATACCTTACCTAAAATTAGTTGTGAGTACATTTGCTAAAAGTAACTAACACATAAAAATATTACATATTACATTTTATATTTGCAGACTTACAGCATGCAACTATATTGTTCTGCCACAAGATGGCGTTTACTACTTCTTCTGTTGCTTGATTAAGAAGATCTGCTATAGTATGTAGTAATAATATAGCAACATTGTTCATTAGTTGTGCTATTTGCCACTGAAACCCAACTGTTACTAAGCAAGGTATGTAAAAAAATCCCTCGGCGCTAAGACAATGTAGTATAAGCTGGTATTTAATAACAGAGATGCGTGGTCTAGCCAGACCAGTGCAAATAGGTGACAACACAGATCAACGTATTAAGCACAATAAATACACATAATAATAAAAATAGACAAAATATGTCAGATAGCAATCAATAACATAGATGTCCATGATATTAATGGCCGATGAAAGCCATGTCCTCTTATGGATAGGAATTCCTCTGTTATGTGCCAATGATTTTGAAATAATGGCAAATGTAGTGTTAAGTTCGTATTCCACAGTGGATAGTGAAAAAATCAAAGTCCGTTTCAATGAACAGCTCAAATAGAGCTGAATACGCAAAATGTAGAAAAAGCTGAGAACTTACAGTTTCGAAGAAGAACTCAGCTCCTGCTGTCTCCTGTAGATAGAGGAGATCCTCTCCGATCCGTGTATGGGCAGAGGGAATGCTGGTAGACTGGATTCTTGTAGTGCGCGCATGCGCAGAGCATCGCTGGCGTCCCAGCTGTTTGTGCTCGTGGGCTGCAGCGCTGCAAATCCACAAACAAATTTAGTGTAGTAATCGGAGGAAAGACTCCGATATAAATCCTAGTGATAGGACAGGTGGTTGCCGATGATAGGGCTTGTCAAAAGGTGTATATAATAATCCGACGCGTTTTCCCCGCACTGGGCGGGCTTCATCAGGTAATGGAATGGTATTAGAATTATTTTCTTTAAATAGTAGTTCAGCGCCAAAACTGGACCAATCAAACAGAGGGCTTCTTTAATTGATAGTGTCCATGTGTGATTTAGCTGAAAAAATGTACTCGTAGTTTAAATAGCAGGTACAGTTCCAGTGGTATAATTAAGAGTGCACTAATGTGATCATATGCAGACTTAAAATCACGAACAGATTGGGATGTACAGTATAAATTTCTTGTTGATAAACATGACTTTGATAAACAATTGACTGGGGTTGCAGTATAAATTTCTTGTTACTACACAAGTAACTACACATGTTACTAAGCAAGCCAGCAATGTCAAAATTATGGGGGCTATTACTTAGACCAAATATGGAGTAAAAGTGACTTAAAAGCAACTTTACCTGTAAGTCAAATTCTATAAATATTGACTTTGCATTTTTTAAAAATGTTTTTTATTGATTCCAAAACAAAACAATTCATTGCAAATATTTATAGTAATAAATGGTTACACAAAAATGAAAATTCAATTTGTAGACTTGCTATAGCAAATATTTACATAGTATTAACATGTAAGTAAAACACGTATAAACTTGCATCCATGAACAGTTATTACCTAAAAAATAGAGACAAAATTAGAAGATTAAATCAGAATTATGTTATAAGATAGATATAGGCCCACAAAATCATTTGGTCGGGCTTCTTTCATAGCAACATAATTTATATTAGGTGAATCATAATAATAGCTTACATTTTGAGGGACAAGCAACGAACGTCTATTACGGGATAGACAGGACACATAAGAGGACAGACATGTATGTGTCTCGTTGGCTGCCTGCGGCCCGTCTGCCTGTACTGCAGTAATTTCCCTACGGATCTTATGTTCTGTCAATTCCTCATTTATTATATATAAATATGAATTATTTAATGTAGTGATGGTTGCGGGAAATAGGTATAATTATTAAATATAAATGCTATTAATATATTTCCAGGTGGTGGAGGTCTCTACTGTAATTTGGGTGGGAAATTTAATGGCTGTTAATTTAAGAGTGAACTGTGGGTCTAAGCTAACTATTTAACAGTGGGTGCTATTCATTTATTGGTTGGTTGATGGTGGGGCTATTTAATTTAATAGTGAACCCTTTTAATATAAGGTGAGGTGACGGGACCTTTAATTTAATTCTGGGGTGTTTGGGGCTATTAATTGAATGCAGGGTTGACTTTGGGGAGGAGAACTATTTATTAAATGTGAATATGAATTATTTAATGCCTGGATGGTCGTGGGTTATATTTATTAAATTTAAATGCTATTAATTTATGGCTAGGGCTGTATGGAGGGAAATAGGTTTATTTATTAAATAGGCATACTATTAATTTAAGGTTGGGGCTGGTTGGAGGGAAATAGGTCTGTTTATTAAATGTGTATATTATTTTAATGCCTGATTATTAAACGTGGGTGCTCGTGAAGGCAGAGCTGCGTGCACCTAACAGTAGTGCACACAGTGTTGTCTGTGTATTTGTCTAAAATGATAACCCGTCCGTATTAAGTGCCCCAGGTCCCCCAGAGCCTTATTCCTGCTCTGGTGATAATTTAGTGGCTCTTGCATTGATCCCATTGTCTGCCTTCTACTTTGCATATTTCAGCCCGGGGAGCGCACAGGCGGCCACATCACATGACACGCGATGCGGCCGCTTGTGCGCTGACGCGGCCACATCCGTGTCATGAGATGCCCTAACAGCGCTGAAACTGAGCGGCCCGGGGGATGTTCCCTTGCCCCCCCGGGCCAGCTCGCCCCCGTTTGCACTGGTCCAATTCTCAGATCACTTTTTTGAACATATGGCAGCCCCCATTGCACTGACCATATCACCAATCCTCACTCCTTAGCACTTAACCCTGGAATAGCTGTGTAGAACATTCCATCTCATGCTTTGTTCACAGTATCTCCCCTCCTCCCAGCCATATGGCACCATTAGCTGTTTTACAGGTCTTTGTAAAAGTTCAGCCTGGGAGGGAGGGGGGGGGGGGGGAAGAGAATAAAGACTGAACTCAGCAGCCTATTTTAAAGGACAAAAAATGCTGGTGGGGGGTGGGTTACAGATGCCCCCCTGACCCCCAGCCCAGCCTGACCCCCACACCCAATTCAGATGTCAAAAATGTTATCTGAAACTCAGCTGCTGGTGTAATTTACATATCTATGCTGACCAAACAGACACAAAATAAGGGTGTTGGGATACTGGGAGGGACAATTGCTTTAGGACACAGGCACTTCTCAGCTATCTAAGCCTTGAAATAGACTACAGACCCAAGGGGACACAAGGATATAAGTATTATTACTAATAGATATCTATTATAACTAATTTCTGGAATACCATATAGGCATACTTGCCAACTTTTAAGATCTCTCCCCCGGGAGAGAAGTCATGTGACAAGTGGTAGGAGTGCGGCGTGGTGACATAGTTGCGTCACCATAGCCCCGCCCCCACTATAAAATGCCGAAATTCACGGCATTGAATAGCGGGGGTGGGGCTTAATGACATGATTAAGCCCCGCTCCCTCCATTCAATGCCGTGAATTACGGCGAATGCGGGAGTTTTGCCTTCTCTTGCGAGAGGACTCCTCGAAATTCGGGAGCCTCCCGGGAATTCTGGGAGAGTAGGCAAGTATGCATAGGGAAAGTGAATAAAGATATATGTATAGAGAATATATTGAGTAGGTAAAGGAAAATGGAAAACATCAGAGTTATATGTATTAAAGTAACAGTGATGAATATAGGATTAATTACAATATATGAACTTATTACTTATATTGAAGGATATTATAATAGATATAGGTATAAACTGTAAGTGCAACGTTTTCTGTGTATATATGTACATACCTATGTTTAACAGTAAAATACTTTAATGTAATACTTATACACGTGGGGCTTGAGTCATTAAGGAGAGCGAAGCAAAATTTTTAAAAAAAAGAAAATTTGCTGCTGGACGAACCATGTTACAATGCAAGGGGTGCAAAATAGTTTATTATTTTGCACATAAGGAAAATATTGGTTGCTTTTTCTTTTAGCACACAAATACTTGATAGCTTTATTTTTACACTAAAATTTATAGTTGATCTAGGACATGTCACTACCCCAACTATCAATCCGTCCCCACATTTTAAATTTACCACCCCCTCCAATGCAACATGGTTTTGCCCAGACATAAAAGTTACTCCTTTATTATGCTTTGCTCTCCTTAATGACTCAGGCCTGTGGTGAATATTGGTTATTTATAACAGGCATGTGTATATACTGTGAAATATCACCGAGATACTGTAGGGACTGGAGGAGTAATTCTGTAAGGCGTTGGTGTTATTTAGTGTAGTGAAAGGACTGAACAAGGCGACGTTATTTAAGGAAAAGTGCATAAAAGTGCGATTATTTGACGAGCATATCTAGGAACAGAATAGGAAGTGTGCAATTAAAGCGTAAACACACAATCTTTATCATTAGCTCTCCCCTTCACTTATGCCATTGTCAGCCCCCGCTGTACTGAACTCATTGCTAACCCTCCCTGCACTGTCATTGTTCAAACTACCCCCAATCACTGGGCACAGTCAGGGCTTGTACAGGATTGTTACAAAAGAAGGGTTTTGTTGCAGATGCTTGAAGCATTTCACCATTGTGGTGATCGCACCTGGACAGTCATATATTATAAGGATCATTATAAATGCCTTCTTTTTAAACACACAGTACAAATAAATATATATATATATATATATATATATATATATATATATATATATATATATATATATATATTAGAGAGAGTGAGATTTGACTTTCCCTGATGTCCCATGAATTAAATTTAATTTAATTCTGGGGTGTTTGGGGCTATTAATTGAATGTGGGATTGACTTTGGGTAGGAGAACTATTTATTAAATGTGAATATGAATTATTAAATGCCTGGGATGGTTGTGGGTTTTATTTATTAAATGTAAATGCTATTACTTTATGGCTAAGGCTGTATGGAGGGAATAGAAATAGGGGGCGGGCCATAACGACACGCACACGGTGTCACTAAGCCCCGCCCCATCCGTTTAATTGACAGCGCTGCCCAGGATTCGGGAGAATTGCCTGCTCTCCCGGGAATCTGGGACATTTCGGGAGAGTAGGCAACTATGAGTTTACTAGGAGAGTCGTCGTCATGTTACCGGCAAAGCCGAACACAGGGACGGAGATACAGGACGAGCAGACAAAGCAGAAGAGAGCTTCCCGGCTGCCCAGCAACAGCCGGGATGGAAGAGTTATGGCGAGCCATTGCGAGTAGCGCGGCGGCTCGTAGCATAAGAGTGAGCAAAGCTTGCAAACAAAACTGCTTTTCTGGTGAAAGAAAATGCATTCACAACATAGAAAGCTGCCCACTATAACGTATTTATTTATTTTTTTAACTATTTATTTTGAAAAATAGCAATCATGTACATATAAGAATCAACAATTAGAACACTTACAGGGCAAGAGACAAAAACAGAGAACAGTACATGTGATGGGCATAAGTCAAAGAAGCTGAAAATGTTTGAGTAGCACTGGTCACCACCGAGACCACTATAACATATTTTAATGCACGTGTTATATTATGTAGGCCTGTTACGGGTTCTCCTTAAGTATTTGGCAATTAGTATTGTTATGACACACCAAATTTTCTCATTAAACTAGAGTCACGCAGGACACAAACATAAAATATAGTTATTTGATTATCTCAAGATGTCTGACTCATCTCTCTCAAATATATTAATGCATTCCTTATAATTTACTTATGTATTTAACTTTCTTTGGCATTGAAAAGCGGAGGAAACTCATGGGTATTAACCCTTTCACTGTCCCACCCTGCTGAAATGTTTATCAGTAAAGGCAAAACACTTCTACATGTGAGGATCACCCCATACAGCTAATTTGTCAGAGCTACATCTAGCTCCAAAGATCTGATCTTATGTCTGTACTACAGATTTTATACTTTATTTTCACTAATTACATTATAGGCAAATATCATATTTTTCAAAGACAGTTAAGATAAACTTGTTCTCCCCACATTCAACTAAACAAAGGAAGGAGCTGTTGTAATGACAATCACAACCCTATACACAAAGAAACAGTGGAAGCTTCCAGCTTTATGTTTAAAGGGCAAGTAAAGTGACTATCTGTGGAGGCAGAAGTGCTAACCACTTAGCCACCGTGCTGCCAATCACAAGCTGAGCAGCGCCACAACCCAAGCAGTGCCATCACAACCAGCGCGGACGAAGTACGCATGCATCGGACTCGACACACAAGCAGCCCGCATACACCGTTTTAATGATTTTGCCGCCGACCTGCTACGCTTGACACGTCGATTCAAGTCCACGTGGACCAAACATCAAACGTTGAAAAGTTATTTTTAAAAACGTAGAAAATCTGTCGAAAAATGGTGCCGGAACTCAGTTCCGGTGAGACCTATGTTAAAAAAAAGCTCTGCTTAAGTCTAATATTTCTTGCCATTCCTTTTACTTTTGAAGTCAGTGAAAATGTGGCAACTGTCATACGATACTTTGACATAAAACTGATTTGCCTTTAAACGTACACAATCATGTTGTGTGACCGGATGGGTTTAATTTGCTACTCGATCTGTTGGAGGAAGAAGGGATGTTCTTCCTGCACAGTTTATATGGGTTACTCTCTCACCATCAATAACGGACTGTTAATTACCACTCCTACTGGTGTCACCTTGCCACCACTCGCCAACTGCGCAGCAATTGTAGGAGAATCTCGGTGTCACCACTAGGCTCCAACGGCACCGAGAACCACTTACTTCTGGGTATCTGGTATAGCTGCTGTGGCGCCTCTTTGGTGTGGGCTGGCTGGTACCGCCTGACCGTTTGCTATGGATCAGGACTGCTGGGTACAGGGCAGAGCGTTGACATAGATTCTGGGTTCAACACAAGACAGCCTGGGAAGGGATTAGAGTGCAAGCTCTTATCTGTGGGTCACAGGATACAGCAGGCAATAGGCGTCAGGCAGAATCTTCAAGCGGTGATGTTTTATTACTCAAGAGTCCTGACAAGGACCTTTACACACTAGCTGGAGGCACTAGTAATCATCCAGAAGTAGAGATGAAATACTAGTTACAATACAGCTCTTATATACTGGTTCTGGCACACATGTTGGCAGGAGGTAACCCAGCCCCCTTCCTAGCTGGCACTACAAAGGCTGAGATATTACATCAGATTTTTAGCATCAGGATAGAACATATTCTTTAATCTCGGATTTAACAAAATTCACATCAATCTGTGATTTCCTAAATTACTTGCTGTTAGGTTTCTTATTTCTCTAATACTCCTTTCACACATTAAGGCATGGACCCAGGAATAACCCAGGCAGTGTGTTGGTGTGAATGGGTCAACCTGGGCCATGTGACCAAGGTTATTCCCATGTTGGAGCCGGATACACTGTGGTATGAAAGGCGTTCTCGGGTTATTCTACCCTGGTTCTGTTAAAAGCAGCTCATTGGACTCTGCTATGTTATCTATCTGAGCCTCTGCTGTCCCCTTTTAATGATTCAACTTGATAATGCAGGACAGGCATGGGTCCAGTGGAAAGGTGGCGACCCGGGACCAAAGAGCGGTGTAAAGGGTTGAAACCGTGTTCATTATCCTGTGTCTGAGGCATGATTTTGGTGAGAAAGGGATATAACACACAGGATGCAGGTCTATCGACCTCTTCCTGTGCATTCAGGCTAATGGATGTGTTGGTCACTCACAAATGAAAAGGTCTAATGAGCATGAGACTTCCTGTTGGAAAGTTACCAAAAACTAATTTAATTTCCAATACAAAAATCAGTACATTTACAACAATATACAGCGGCACAATGCGCCACTAATTGAAGTAAATTGCTACAATAAGTTATTTTTGCGTAATCCAGTCACGTTTTTATGTATGATTTCAAAGGATAAGCTGACTGTTGGAACTTAGTTACCTGTAAAGTAACAGGTAAGATTGGCAATTGAACGCATGACCCCAGTCTTGTGAGGCAGAAGTGCTAACCACTGAGCCACCGTGCTGCCCATATCTGTCATCGTTCTTGTGAACCGTGTATTAATATCCTCTGGTAGTTACACAACATAATAAGATGTGGAAGTACCAGGGAACATTGTACTGTGTGACCTATAGTCACATTATCAAAAAATGCAGCAGCCAAAATGTGATACAGACATCAGCACTTTTCTAGGACAGAATTATTGCTTAAACAACATCTTTACACATTAGTATTAGAAGCCCTATAACTGTACTGGACAACGTGAATAAATACCTGGAATTAAAGATAGAATTGAAGGTACATACAATTCATCAGATGTTATGTACATACAAATTAACTACCCTGTAGTAGTTTTCATTCATTCAGAGTCATATCTTAAAATTTAACGCCTGGGACAAGAAGGAAACTAGCCCTCAAATTAAACCAAATGAACCTAAAATATTCATAAACTGCTCCCCCTTCAGCGTTGTGCCCTAGGTGGTCGCCTGTCTCGCACAGGCCTGCAGTCATTCCTTGATGTCACACCATTTGGTTGTTTTAAAGGCCAACACAATCCAAATACATGCTCCCAGTCTATGACATAGAGCTGTCTGGAAGTTCACAGCTCCCCTTTTTTGCACTGCCTATATTCAGTTTATATCCAAGGGTCACTACTCCATACTCATCTTCCTTGACCCCTCCGCGGTCTTCGACACCGTGGACCACCCCCTCCTACTGCAAACTCTTTTCTCACTCGGCCTCTCTGGCTCTGTCCATGCCTGGTTCACCTCATACCTTGATAACCGCTCCTTCTCTGTCTCCATGTCTGGCTCTTCCTCCACTCCCTCCCCTCTCCCTGTTGGAGTCCCTCAGGGCTCTGTTCTTGGCCCTTTACTCTTTTCGCTCTATACTTCCTTCCTTGGAGCTCTCATCTCCTCTTTTGGTCTTCAGTATCACCCATATGCTGATGATATCCAACTCTACATCTCTTCTCCTGATCTTTCCTCCTCCCTCCTCTCTCGTGTAACTGACTGCCTCTCAGCCATCTCCTCCTGGATGTCCTCTCGCTTTCTTAAAATTAACATCTCCAAAACCGAACTCATTGTCTTTCCCCCACCCAGACTCCCTTCCCACCACGACCTCTCTATCATTGTTAACAACTTCACTATCTCCTCTGTCACCTAACTCCGCTGTCTAGGAGTCACTCTTGACTCCTCTCTCTCTTTTGCCCCCCACATTCAATCCCTTGCCCAAGCCTGTCACTTCCAACTCCGTAACATTGCCCGCATCCGTCCCTTCCTCTCTCAAGATGCCACCAAAACTATTATCCATGCTCTCATCATCTCCCGTCTCGACTACTGCAACCTCCTCCTTACTGGCCTCCCCTGCTCCCACCTTGCCCCCCTCCGCTCTATACTCAATGCGGCTGCGAGACTCATCTTCCTCTCACGTCGCTCCTCCTCTGCCTCCCCTCTCTGTCTTTCCATACACTGGCTCCCCTTCCCCTACAGAATCCTTTTCAAACTCCTCACCACCACTTACAAGGCTCTCTCCAACTCTACTGCCCCTTATATCTCTAACCTCCTCTCCATTCACACTCCCGCCCGCTCCCTGCGCTCGGCCAATGATCGCCGCCTCTTCTCCACTCTGATCACCTCTTCCCACTCTAGAATCCAAGACTTCTCCCGTGCTGCCCCCCTTCACTGGAACGACCTCCCTCACTCCATCCGTCTCTCACCCAATCTGTGCTCCTTCAAGCGGGCACTTAAAACTCACCTGTTCCTTAAGGCCTACCAACCATCCACTTAACCTCTCACCTCTTCTGGTTCTCCCCTGCCCCCTTTCTCTCTCCCCGTTGCTTCACTGGCTCCCTTATGTACCTGATTCTGTTTACCCTCCCTTAGGATGTAAGCTCGTATGAGCAGGGCCCCTCTCCCCTCCTGTCTCCACACCTGTTCTTCCGCTCCGTCTCTACTGTATCTGCCTGCCTGGAGTTTCTGAAGTTCTGGTACTTTGTGTTTATTGTTCTGTATTGTTTTACCCTGTATAGTCTACTGTTTGTACCATGTATGGCGCTGCGGAAACCTTGTGGCGCCTTACAAATAAACGATAATAATAACGATAATAATATCACCCCCTAATTTCGCTGATGACCCCAGTTCAAAACAGTCCCTCACTGCACTGGTGATCCTAGTTCCCTTATTTCACAGTTGACACCAGTTCACATCAGCCCCCCCCCTCCACTAGTAAAATCAGTTCACACCAGATTTTAATTTCGCTGATGACTGCAATTCACACCAGTCCCTCATTCCACTAGTAACCCCAGTTCACACCAAGTCTTTATGCCACTGGTGACTAGTTTACACCAGTCCCTCATTGCACTAGTGACCCCAGTTCACACCAGTCCATAATTCCATTGGTGAACCCATTGTCTCATTCCATTGGTGATCCTTGTTCAGAAAAAGACCATTATTCCTCTAGTGACTCCAGTCCCTCTGTGCACTGGTGACTCCAGTTCACACCATTCCCTTATTCCACTGGTGACCCCAATTTACACCAGTCCCTCAATCTCATAATGACCCCAGTTCACAGTAGTCCCACTGGTGACACAATTTAAGTCCTTAATTGCATTAGTAACTGTACATGTAATTTATTCCACTGGTGAAACCAGTCACACAAGTAATTTATTCCACTGGTGACCACAGTTCCCAGCAGACCCTCCTTCCACTGGTAACCACAGTTCTCACCAGATCCTCCTTTCATTGGTGACCACAGTTCCCACCAGACCCTCACTCCACTGGTGACCATAGTTCCAAACACACACTCATTCCACTAGTGACTATAGTTCCCAACAGACCCTCTTTCAACTGGTGACCACAGTTCCCACCAGACCCTCATTCCACTGGTGACCACAGTTCCCACCAGACCCTCATTCCACTGGTGACCCTACTTCCCACCAGACCATCTTTCCACTAGTGACCACAGTTCCCACCAGACCCTCATTCCACTGGTGACCAAAGTTCCCACCAGACCCTCACTCCACTGGTGGCCAGTTCCCACCAGACCCTCATTCCACTGGTGACCAAAGTTCCCACCAGACCCTCATTCCACTGGTGACCAGTTCCCACCAGACCATCTTTCCACTGGTGACTAGTTCCCACCAGACTCTCACTCCACTGGTGACCACAGTTCCAAACAAACCCTCATTTCACTAGTGACTATAGTTCCCACCAGACCCTCTTTCCACTGGTGACCATAGTTCCCACCAGACCCTCATTCCACTGGTGACCAGTTCCCACCAGACCCTCATTGCACTGGTGACCAGTTCCCACCAGACCCTCTTTAACTGGTGACCTCTCCCCTTATTGATGATGTTACCAGAAACCTAATAACACAAACACCTAGAAGTGATGAGTCACCATCACAGTCACATGCCCCGAGCAGCGCGTGACACACAGCCCGAACTAGTCAGGCCGGACCGGTGTCTGATTGGCTGTTCCCGCCGCCGTCACAAACAGTCCCGCCTCCGCTATGTCCCACCAGTACACGGGCTTCAGGCATGGTGATTGGTCTCCCGAGCCGCCAGTCACCTGCAGCCCCGCCCCGCTGGGTTGTGTGTACAGTGTATAGATTGCGGTGCAGATGTCCTCATAGCTCATTGTCTGCAGCGCTCACAGCCCGGACTTCCTGTGTTATTATCAGTGGTCACATCGTACTGACCGCAGACCGCTCAGGTAGGTACCTGCAGATCTGTCCTTAGTGGGGGGTCATGTGATCACACATCTGTCACTCACCCTGTGCATCTGATATCACCATCTGATATACAGCAATAGCAGCCTGTGCAATCAGATCATCAGACTGCAATCACTGCATATGTCTGGATGGTGACCCCAGGCTGGTGATCAGTTTATCTTTTGTTTGTCTGGGGCATAGACTGTGCTGCAATTTCAACTAGACATATAGCAGCATTATACAGTGTGTTATTACTTAACATCTGTCGCCCTTTGTATCGGGAATGTATCTTGTTCCAGTTCTTTTGTATTTTCTTGTGAGTAATTATTGGTTCTTGCTCATGTATTAATTAATCTAGAGCCTATAAAATCATGCTAGGTGCTCTCCATCTCTTGTGGAACTGGATGCATCTTTATGCATCTTTATAAATTGCTCTGGGTCTTATTATTACATCCCATTAATTAGTGGGAGCAACATAATGGTACATGCTTAATGCAAATGCTAAGAGGACAGATACTGCCTTGTAAACGTGCGTCTATTTTCAGTCATGAGAATTAATACGTCCCACCATAGAGTATTTTTCTTTTACCCTTTTTCATTTTTTTACTTTAATGAGAGTAATTAATATTATTTATTGTAATTGTTTTGACTTGCACAAACACCTTTTTATTTTCCCAATCTTCTGCTTACTCAATTGTGTTTAGTAAACACTAAAGCAACTTGGAGAAAAACATCAGGAAACTCTGATATCAAAGAGAGGGGATTGGTGTTTTTAATGGGGACGTTTTTAAAGCTTATTAAAGGCTTTGAATCAATACAGGGTCTGGGTGAGTGGTCCTTATTTTCTATAAAGCAACACACTAGCAGGGGAGATGGTAATATAAATAAAACCTCTGTCCAGGTTCTCCTTAAGAAATCTGAACATTGTCTCAGTCTAGTCATATATAATGCATAGAGTTAACCTTGTGGTAGTTAGGATTTAGGCAAAATGTTGATGGCATGGTTATATAGACCATGAGGCAAAGGGCTAGATTTAGTAAGCTGCGGGTTTGAAAAAGCGGGGATGTTGCCTATAGCAACCAATCAGATTCTAGCTTTCATTTATTTAGTACTTTCTACAAAGTGAGAGCTAGAATCTGATTGGTTGCTATAGGCAACATCCCCAATTTTTCAAACCCGCAGTTTAGTAAATCTAGCCCAAAATCTGGACTTTGCTTATCGAACATGTCGGCATAATGCGCACAGATAAGACAGACCCTGAAGGGTTTCCACCGGAGCCATTAGCAAAGAGCTATTGGGGAAAACCCTCTACAGACAAGAGGTAAGATAGGAGGAAATAAAAGAGAATATTTGTCCAGCAGTTCATTCAAGTTTTGGATTATGTCGCTGAAGCCAAGAGCCTAGAAGCAGAGAATAAAGACTTTATAGGAATAACAAGAATGGAGATTTGCTCATTATGTAGAATATCCACTTGAAGAGTAAGTAAGCATTGCAAAATTCAATATAACCTCCTGCAATGAAGTTCCCATCATTACAGAGAACTAGTGACTTGGTCACTAATTTTTATTTATACGGCTGTTTTACCTAAAATTCCCAGCAGCCCCACAAAATCATAGGTGGGAAAGTTGTTTTACTAAAATGAACAGTAACTTCAAAATTTAGATTCACTTGTATTAACAGGAGAGGGTTGATTTTAACCTTGTCTGGGCTCACTGATTACACCTGGTGGGTTCAAATTTCCAGGATTTAAAAGGGCATAGATTAACACAATCCCACAATAAAGAGCCAGGGTTCACCTTTGAGTGTGTTCCTCCTTGAAAAGGTGAGAACGTTACTGGGAATCAAAGGCTGTTCAAAAAATTAGGATCTAGACAATATTTTCCAACCTTTGTTCCCTGAAACGAGAGGTCAATGTGTACAATGAAGATTTGGGTAGATATCTCCTTCTATTCAGGCTTCTGAATTCATCAATATCTTGCCCATTATTGTGGTAATGTTAAAACTGATTTTCATTTGCAGTGTGTGTTTGTCATTAAATTCTTTCTTCAGCATTGATCCTGATTTGGTTATTATTTCCTGTGCTAGTATTTCTGTCATGTGATAATTCCTAAACTTGTGCTCCAATGATGTTTACAGCTGGTTAGCACAGTATTATCATTCTGTTAATAATCGGTTATTTATAAGAAGAATGTCCTGGCATGGGTCCAGTCATTTCCTTGTAGTGATGCACTTCTAGGGTGTGGTGAATTATTTTTTTGCAAGGCATGGCCATAACCTTTTGCTTCAAATTAACCCTAACACAAAGCTTAGACAAGAGTGGTCTTATACAGTCCTTTTGTGAACCAGCTGGTTGAGTATAGGGAGCCTTGTTGTCTTTTTCTCATTAGAATTAATAATGTGGGCTCATCACCTCCTTGCAGTGGAGACAGCTGTTAGGGGCTGATCTAATATCCAGCCTATTAATTCACTAGTGCCTCATGCCTCACAGAGGTTCCCAGTTAATTTGTAGGCTGCAATGTTAATGAATATTGATTGATCCCACAAACCTGCTGCCCGCACTGTGTGTAGGTAACTTGTGCCACTTAGTGTTTCAATATGAAATAAAGCCACAGTTCATTATATTTAATGTGGAGCAGCAATGGACATAACTTATTCAGTATACACTATGTATAAAGTATGATATTAGAATCATTCTGATGACCTCATCTTTTCACAAATCATCCTTAAAGGGGATGGACACCTTCTGCCACATTGCAATATTTATAGTGAGCAAGGGCCATTCAAGGGAGCATAGAAAGTGAAAAATACCCCAAGCTGTGTCTGTACAACATCAAGTGCCCACCCTGCTTTGCCCCAAGTGGTCATATGAACAGCCCTGGCAATTCTCTTGGGGTCGGTTATCATCTATATCCTGTTCCGTTGAATGGAACACATCTCAAATGGAGGAACATAAGGGCTTGATGACTATCCTAAAAAGTTCTGTGTATGTGTGTGTATATATATGTATGTGTGTATGTATATATATATATATATATATATATATATATATATATATATATATATATATATATATATATATATATATATATATATATATATATACACAGAGCATGTATCTTATTATGATAGTCGTGAAGTCCCTTAGTTTCAGCACTTGTATATAAAACATACTTATCTATTGCAATGATACTGTAGCGTGGGTGTTTACCTCTACGGGAAGGAAAACTACTGCCAAAAATAGTTGTCATGTGACAAAAAAACAGAGCCAATTTCCTGGTGATACGTGTGATGAAACCACTTTTGACTGGAATATAAGGAATTGTTGATTGTGTAATGCTTTGTAAGCCTCTGACAAACTTGTGGTTTAATAGAGGTGGTTTCTTTATAGGTAAAATGGCTTGGAGGGGGCATAATCTTTGTGTTATGCTGGTGAGCCGGATGCCCTCTGTATTGAGTGGTGGTCACAAGGATGCCCTCTGTATTGAAATGCAAGGGGTGCAAATTAGATTATTATTAAGGAAAATGCTGGCTGCTTTTTCATGGAGCACACGAATAATTGATAGCTTATTTGTACAGTGAAATTTAGCGTTGATCTAGGATATTCCCTACCCAAATATATATCTGCCGTTTACTTCCCCCTCAAATGCAACATGTTTTTTCTTTTGCTTAACTTTCCTTGATGAATTTATTAAAGTGTACCTATTAGCTGCATACAGTGGAGTCATCTGGATGTGTATATGTGTGGGGTAAAAAATGGTACAATCCCAATCCAAAAAGCAAAGTGATCCTGACCACTGGGATGTATAGATAGCTATTTTTTCAGAGAATTCTATAAGTACAACAAATATTGATTTCTTCACAAACCTACAACAAAAGGCCATTAGGATTGTATTGAAACTCTCTGTATAGAAAGCAGAAATTGATCCTACATTATCTCCTTCAGGTTCCTGTAAATTCCTGCAAGATGCTGCTTCCTGTGGGTGTGCTGCTAGGTCTCGCTGCTCTGTCCATGGCAATGCCCATCGATGATCCAGAAGATGGAGGCAAGCACTGGGTGGTACTTGTGGCGGGCTCCAGTGGCTGGTACAACTACAGACATCAGGTGACAGTATCTGATTCTACTAAACAATCTGCTTTATAATTATGGTTTTTCAATTTTGTGGGGTTTTTTTAATTACTTTTTCATGTTACATTTTTTTGAGTTAAAAAAAAAAACAGTGATAAAGAATAAATAAAAATTGAAACGCTCAATTTAATTTAATGTTTTATTTCAAACAGTGGAAAGGAGCAGTGTTTCAGAGGACACGGTGCCAGTGGCAGGTGTTGGTGGACAGAGGGAACGGGGGAGAAAAGAGATTCCCAGGGGAGAGGGTGATTGAGTCAGGATCCCAGGGGAGGGACAGAGTGTCAGGGGATAGGGAATCCAGGGGGAAGAGGGTGGCTGAGACAACCTACAAAATGCGGGTAGTGGGCACATCCACCCTGAGTGGTGGTTGCTTAATTAGGTCTGGGGACTGAAATTCATATGGGTTCATTATGGGGGGCAAGAGATATGAATTGTAGAAAACCCCCACAAAAAAAACAAAGTTGACAAAGTAAAAAAATATATCTCTATATCTGAATCCTATATAAACCTTTTTTTGGCACTGTTTAGAAGGGGTAATGTGTTTTATTGTGTATTTTGTTTCTATGTATGTCTGGTTTCTATATGTTTGTGTGCCAATGTGCTGTCTACTTTGTAAGTTATAAACTTGGTGTTCTAAGGAATAACATGCCCCCAACAGCAAATTATTACATATATTACAAGTCAACCCAGATGTCCGTGACCAAGCGTCCTTGTGCTTTTCTATAGTCATGGACGTCCTCAGCCTCTTCTAATATCCTTACAATTTACCGTTTGGGGCACATTATCCCATATCAATCCTTTCTGACATCAGAACACTCCGATTACACAACAAAGTTCCCATTTTCCTTTGTCTGATATTCGGGATCATTTGAAATCCTACCCCCACTTTCACTGTTACTATATAGCAAAACACAATTTCAAGAGTGTTGTGTAGTAATAAAACATGACGTTGTGATCCCGACAGTGCCTGTAGGCTGCATTTTGTTGCTCAGATTTGTGTGTTATAAGGAATCATCATCATCACCATGTATTTATATAGCGCCACTAATTCCGCAGCGCTGTACAGAGAACTCGCTCACATCAGTCCCTGCCCCACTGGAGCTTACAGTCTAAATTCCCTAACACACACACATACAGAGAGAGTGATACTAGGGTCAATTTTGATAGCAGCCAAATAACCTACCAGTATGTTTTTGGAGTGTGGGAGGAAACCGGAGCACCCGGAGGAAACCCACGAAAACACGGGGAGAACATACAAACTCCACACAGATAAAGGTATGGTCGGAATATTGAACTCATGACCCCATAGCTGTGAGGCAGAAGTGCTAACCACTGAGCCACCATGCTGCCCATATTGTAACACTACTTTATAAAGGTAAATGTGTGCCTTATGTAATCAGTGATTTTTTACTGTCTGGGAGCAGTTAGAGAGAAACTGCAGTTTTGATTCAACTTCTGTTAGAAAGATGATTTTGTAGCAGTGAACTTATTTACAATGTTTTGTATTTTCCCTCCGCCTGTATTCTTGGAAACAGTCGTCTTGATTTAACCTCCCTGTTCTCTTCTCTCATACTGCACCTGTATTAAACACAGCAAGGGGAACTCTTTTTCCCCTGCGAACTGAGAGTTCTTCAGAGACTTTGTTTCTTTTTTTATTTAAAGTGGTTATCTACTTGTGGACAACCCCAGCTTGTTGTAACCTTTCCCCTGCCGGTAACCTTCCTTGATATCGGAACCGGGGAGCCTCAAAGCACTGAACCGTCTCGATTTCCCCTACAGCCACTCTCTGTAAGGAATGTGGTTGTATAGCTCACCATCCACAGCGAGACAGTACAGCTCTATGGAAGCACTCTATTGTGTGCTATGGAGTGACGTTGTCCGTCAGTGCCGAGAGCCGAAGTGGCTGGTGGAGGTCAATTTCAGGTGGCCGTGCGAAGGTTTGATTAAGGGGATTTAATTAAAAAATTATAAAAGATTGATTTCAGAACTGTGCTCTCAGTTTCCTGGAGGGACCACCCCTTATTTGGTGTAAATAAGGGTTTTCCAAAAGTTGGCCACCCGTTTAAATAATCTGCAATTTCGATGATGAATTGGGTCACAGTTTGTTATGTCAGTCATAGGCTAAACCTGGACGAACTGAGGGCAGCCGTTCCCACCAGCATTGAGCTGTATTTGATTCGAGAGAGCGGTTTACTTTTTTTTTTTTTTTCTCCTCTTAATTCTTCTGAAAACTTTATAATACCTATGACGTATGTTTTTGGCTCTTTGTTCTGTGACAAGGTAACGTTAATGTTCCACAAAGACAGAGGCTTTTTGTTCTCTTATCAAACATTGTCCAATAGCAGTGGAGGATTTTGTTGTAGTTCAACAATTCGTTGACCATTATATTGAGCTCAAATGCAAAACTCCTTCCACAGTTTGCCAATGACTATGAGTAATCTAGTGCCTTGTTGTCTCAAGTATCCCTATTGAATAATAACTCTGTGTGCACATGTCAGCCACTAATCATTCCACTTCTGCTCAGACAGATGAAAGTGATCATTCAAATATTTTTCTAAGAGGTGCTTCAGCAGCTGCAGAACTACAAGACTCAGAATGCCTTGCAAGCCAGAAATGTGTTTTAAGGTTCTGGAGAAGTTTAGGACATGTTGCTGTAACAAACCTTTCATGTGTTTTCCTGCTCAAAAGAAACTTGTGTCCGGCTCATGGAGAGAGAGATAAGAAAATGTGCTCATCGGGATTGTGCAATTCTCGTTCAGCTGCCGGCTCAAGTCCAAAAGGAGAACATTACGACAGTCATTATTTTGGCTGACGTAATTTGTAAACAGTTTCTTGAATATGGTGCACAATTAAATATAATTGTGCATTAGAAATAGTGATAGTTCCGTGTTAAGCTGGCAAATTCATGCCAAAGTCTTCCCCATCTATCCAGTTCCCAGACTCAACTTATCATAAATTTCGTCAGAATTTTAACAGAATTGTTGTTTTGCTTTTTACAAAAGTCTTACTTGCAATGGTCTATTTCGGGGGTCATTTTTATTTCTTTAGTGCCTTTTGAAGCTAAGTGGTTCTATAATGGTTCAGACAAAGATGAAGGAGTGAGTAATATGGGTCCTTTGAGGTTACGTGAAGTGTTCTTTTTCTGATCTCCCAATCCATTACCATTTAAATGTCAAGGAGAAGGGTATTTGCACAGTGTGACAATCTGATTAATGGGGAGAGTGGCCCTCGAGGTCCAAGAGCCTGATAAGTGTGTGTACCTGGAACAATGTGTCAGGGTGGTCATTGTGCGGAACACTTGAAATAATCACCCTCCAATCACATTCTTCTGAAACACCATTACTGCAATGGTGTTCTATTCGGAGGAATGTTGACAGCAGCTGGGAATAGGGAGGTTGTTTGAACATTAATTTCACAGTTCCAGCATAGAATGGTAGATGTGTGCTGACTAGTTTATTCCCAGTGTTCAATAAATGGTATTAACTTATTTTAAAGAGGATTTGTCACCATGGGGTCATGGGAGAGGCAGTTACTTATTTAATCCCTGGGCAGAGCTCTGTCTCCCATGTTGGCACCCGCAGTGCTAGTCATTCGTCTAGAGTGCTAACGGACATTACTGTGCTAGCTGCCTCCCTGACCATATCCTTTTTACTAGGCTACTATAAACTAATAATCTCATCTAGTCAATTGAATAACACTTGCCCCTCATCCCCAATGTACGTTCCTCTTTTAAAGAATAATTTGACAAGCAAATGTAGTGTTCATTCTTACCATAAAGCTAGTGGTTTCTAGCCTTGTAAATATTCAGTGACCAGTCATTATGAAATTATTACGCTTCCAGGTTCCTAGTGAATGCAGCCTATCCATTCACTAGGAGCCAGTGACATCACTGAGAATGCAGCCTATCCAGTCACTAGGAGCCAGTGACATCACTGAGAATGCAGCATATCCATTCGCTAGGAACCAGTGACCTCACTGAGAATGCAGCCTATCCATTCACTAGGAACCAGTGACATCACTGAGAATGCAGCCTATCCATTCACTAGGAGCCAGTGACCTCACTGAGAATGCAGCCTATCCATTCACTAGGAGCCAGTGACCTCACTGAGAATGCAGCCTATCCATTCACTAGGAGCCAGTGACAACACTGAGAATGCAGCCAATCCCATTTGCTGGAAGCTGATGACATCACTAAAAGTGCAGTCTATTGGTTCGCTAACAACCAGTGACAAACATGCTTTGTTTGATTAAAAATCAAAATAATATTTTGTTTTGTTTTCCAGGCTGACGTGTGCCACTCTTACCAAATAGTCAAGAAAAATGGCATCCCAGATGAGCAGATTGTGGTAATGATGGTTGATGACATCGCAAACAATTCAGAGTGAGTTTAATGTCATCAGCGATGTGACACCTCTATCGCTTACCATACTCTTCCTCCCCGTGAAACACTATTCTTCTCTACCAGTTTGTTTACAACACAAGCACAACCTCTTTGTCACTTTACTGCTTGACAATTGTGATGGAACATGCCTGGGAAATCTCCAGTGAGAGAGCATTCAAGAGTCCAGGGGGTAAATGTATCAAGCTACCAGTTTCCGGCGGGTTTTGAAAAGTGGAGATGTTGCCTATAGCAACCAATCAGATTCTAGTTATCATTTATTTAGTACATTCTACAAAATGACAGCTAGAATCTGATTGGTTGCTATAGGCAACATCTCCACTTTTCAAACCCGCAGCTTGATATATTTACTTATATTTATTTTGAATTGGTGCTTTGAGAGGTGCAGAGAGGAGGCAGTTCTGAGAGGAGCAAAGTACTTGCCCGGGGTTATATGTAGAATTGTAGGGAGGAGCAAAGGAATGTAAGAATTTGTAGAAGAACGTAATATGTTATCCTTAGATTGACAGGGAGCCGATTTTAAGAGTTTTGAGAAGAGCTGGGTCAGACACCGAATGGAAAGCACAATAGATTAGAATTTCTGCAACATTTGGTATGGATGGGTGGCAAGATAGACAATTACTAAATTCTGTGGAAGCATTAGTGTATTCATAGTTGAGTAAAAAAGAGAGAGGCATATCTCAGCAAAAAAAGTGCAGTGATTTTGTAATTGTTTGAATGTAGGAAGTGAAAGACGGTGGTGAATCAAGTATGATGCAAAGCATTGAGCTTAGGGAATCTGACTCAACACTGGAGGTGTCAGCTGGTAATGAGACATCAGGACTCAGGTTAATGGGAAATATTAAGATCCCTTCCTTGATTTTCGGCTGGGGCTGTGAGAGAAACAGAGGAGACTCCGGAAAACCAGCAGCTCAGAGCATCCCCTCAGGGGTCCGGTTATGGTGAAGGACAAACTGAAGAAAATATTTTCCGAGGTGGTAATACAGGTTTAAGCTTCAGGTATCGGAGAGCTAGCTACCTGGTGATCGTTGTTTGACCATCAGATGTAGCTAAATCCAAAGCGCTTGATGAGGAAGCTAAAAGATCAGGGATATTAAGAGAAAAGAGCAGAAACCCTAGCAATGATCCCTCAAGTATACAACAGCTAGATCCTTAATAGCTGAAGATGGATTTTCAGAGACGTTAAAGGAGTGATTAGAGAGATATGACAAGAACCAAGAGAGTTGTGCCATGGACCTCAAGTGAGTGGACAACCAGAGAGAGAGTTGTCTGCTCTCTAGAACATTGCTGAAAGATCCAAGACCGCTGGTATTGAAGACTTCTCTATAGAATTAGCCATGTGTAGACCATGTTCGTAAGAACAGTTTCCATCAAGTGATGTGTGCAAATCCAGGTTGGAGAAGATCAAGTAGGTTACTGGTATCTAGAAATAGTAAGTAGGAGTCAAGATGGTAACTAGGGGGAGATGCTGTGTCCAGGGAGTTCTTCATCAATATCTGTAGGATTGTCCATTGGAATGATACCAGAGGATAAAGGTTAAAGATGTTTACTAGGATGGAGGATACAGTTGGTGGAACAGAGTTCAAGCGTTTTTAAGTAATGGGGTCAAGACTGCATGTTGAACACTTTGAGGAGAATATAACGGAGACCGTTTCCTGTTCCATAAAGTGAGGCAATGAGTGAAAGGTAGAAGGAGGAGACGAAGTAAGGAAGTGGAAGATTTCTCTGAGATACCTTTGTTTAGGAAATAAACTGCAAAGTTATTGTAAGGAACATGGGGTGTGATATAGGAGCTTCTATGCTAGGAAAGGCCCAAAGTAAAGCATCAAAAAGAGAATATATTTAGATAACAAAGGGGCCAGGGTGGCACAGTGGTTAACATTGCTCAGTCACAGTGCTAGAGCACTATTTGTGAGGAGTTTGTATTAATAAATACTATCTAAGTTATCTATTATTCTGTTATCAACAAAACTAATTTATTTTTTTTATTTTCAGGAATCCGACCAAAGGAATAATTATTAACAGACCCAACGGGTCGGATGTATATGCCGGAGTACTGAAGGACTATACAGGGGAGGTAAGATTCAAAATAACATCACTCTCCCTGTACTGGGGGGGGGTGGGGGGGCACAGAGAATGGTCTATGTCGTACCCTCTGGACAAGGTACCGGCCAATAGACTGACTCCTCATCTCTCTTAATACTCACTGGTCCCTGCCACCCCCTAAGTTCATTTAAGATGCCACTCATAGTAAAGAGCTCAGGCCATGTATTGTCTCTGGTCCTCCTGTCCTGCTCATAGTTATGTTGTGGACCAGGTGGGCTGAACATTGGGCTTATTTTTTCCTCAGCACTGGGTGATCTGGAAACATTTTAGGATGCCAAGGATTCCTAGGGAGTGGAGGTTACAGTGAGTTAAGTGCACCTTAGTGAGTCCCATTTCAGTAGTAGAGAGCGGAGGCCATGTGAGATTTCCAAGATGGTGGCTGCAATGGGACCAATGGTGTCAGCTGTTACTCGAGTGTCCTCTGGTGTCCAGATGGGTTCTACATATGGGGTAACAGGCAGCAAATCAGAGCTCACTGTGGGTAGTTCTGTGATCCAGAGGCAGCTTAATGCTTCAGCATCTGGCTGTCGCACCAGCAGACTATTGCACCCTATGCCACTTTATCTTTACTGAGCACTCTGCCAACGGTCCAGCTTTAACATCGGAACACAGTAGCGTCTGGTACGGACTCTCCTGTGCCAATCTCCATCTCAGGGGATTACTCCTATTTTCTTATCGGCTTGCCCTAGTGGGTGGCAAAATGGGCTCAGACTGCAGAGTTGCACAGATTACGTTCCCTGTGAATTATCCTGTGTAGATATATCTGACTCTTGAGAGCTGGTGTCTAAAATGAGGTGCCCAATATCCCCCACCTTGGGGGGGTCTGTACTTTTTGCGCTTAACAGCGGTCTAAGGCAGCACGTTCATTGGGAGAGACCTCCCAGGTGCTGGAGCTTGAGTGGACCTGATCTCTCATATAGTTTATGGACTTCATCTTCCGCCTCCCAAACATTTCGGACAGGGTGGCACAGGCCAAATCCTGGGCTTGCTCGGTCTTTCTCTCCCATTGGTAGATGCTATTCACAACCCCTTCCAGTGGGAGAGACCCCATGGGTCTAGGAGTGAGGATGAGGATGAAGAACAGTACAATAAGATCTCTTCATATATATTACACGTGTATATTATATAAAGTACAGTATATAAATGTTCCTACATCTTCTTGTTCATTGGTACAATTGGCGTGACTTATTCCTTTTGTGTTCTAGGATGTTACACCCGAAAACTTTTTGGCTGTTCTGAGAGGTGACGCCAAGGCTGTCAAGGGCAAAGGATCTGGGAAAGTGATTCAGAGGTTGGTATCTATTTTTTTTTTTTATTTTTTTTGCCTTTCAAACACATTCCTGGCAGCTGTGAAAGTAGATTTAATGTCTTCTGCTTCATAATAGTAAGACATTGATGAAAAGCATAGCCGGATATTTTGTAACAGTTACAGTGTGTCTTTGTCTCCCGACATCTTTTCTCGGTTCCTAATATGCTTTTCATCCCTGCCTTTATATCGGGCAGAGTTGCTGGCAGAGAACACAGAGCAAGAAGTATAAATCAACGTTTGAAATAAAGTTACAGGCGGGTAGTAGAACACTTCTATTCAACCCTGTGAAATCAGGGTAATGTCACACAGGGCTACACCGTGCTCCCATTATCTTGTATGTAGATTCCTCTCATACAAGGGGTTTCTAGCTCCACATCAGCGTATTACTGACAGTAATAGAGCAGGAAAGTCATTGATTAATATAAGTGGTAGCGTTCTGTAGCTCCGTCTCTAATTACCCTGAAGATATCCAGATCTGATCGTTCTTTGTTAAGTTATGATTAATAAGGATCAGGTTTGAAACAATCAGACTGTAACGTGCGTGTCTCATTTGTATATTGATGTGATTGTACAGACAAGCAATACCATTGTTCCGAAATTGTTCAATTGTTTGCTTGTGTGGCCAGCTTAAGACTGGACGGATATAGTCCTGCAACAAAGTGGGCAACTATATTTAAGCCCTTACAACTGTGGCACATAAAAAGAACCACCCTTTCATATTTTATTTAAATTTTAACTATTTTGATTGTTACGTACTTGATGAAATATTGACAATGTACAGAGAATATTAATTTAGAACAGTGGGACCTGTTATATTATGAGTGCATTACGATTTCTCTTTCTCCTTCCAGTGGGCCTAATGACCATGTGTTTGTATACTTCACCGATCACGGAGCTCCGGGCATCCTGGCGTTCCCCAATAATGATGTAAGCGCATCTCTCTGACCGCCTCTCGTTGTAGTTACAGCCGGATGTAACTCGCTAAACAATCTGTTCATAGAAGATTGTAGTAATTGCTGTAACAGTAGTAGTGGTTCTTGTGGAGGAAAGTCTAGAAATGAACTCTGTACAGGTATAGCTGCTGGTTTTGTTAATAACCCAGTCATGACTCTAGCCCAACGCGTTTATGGGCTTTATCAGTGTCGGCAAATAGAAACAGTATATTTGGGGGGACACACAAACATACATTGTTACAGAGCATTAAATATAAAATGGTTTTGTGTGAATATCCTAAACCAAACCTAATACCGAGAGATCACTGACCTGGGGTCCGGCACTACACGGAATGCGGTGGTCCCCCAGAATTCAGGTCTGCACCCTCCGCCTTTCTCCTTGTTTCTTTTGTCTGTTGTCTTTTTGTCAACTTGCTGTCTGCCTGAAAACAGGCTGGGGTCGTCCCGAGCTCCTGGCATCACGAGTTGATTTAAGAGTTGCGCATAAGTGCATTGGCGCAACGCAGAATTGCGTCCTTGTGCAAAATTGTCGTACTGTGACTGCGCACACCTTTGCATCTGGATTTAGAGTTGCATGCATTTTGCACCTACTGCTTGTAGAGGTGGATCGGGGGAGTTGACGTGCAAGTACAGTAGAGGTTTGCAGACGCAAGTTAAGCGCTGCCCTCTGAAATGCGTCTTATTTTGAGTCACACATCTCTTGAAAACATGTTGGCTAGGAGATCTAAATTTGCACCTATGTAAAGCAGGCGCAAGTTTTGGAGTTCATGATGTGGCATCTTTGCTCCAGAAAACATCTATACGCTAGATTTAAGGATGGGCATGTCCGAGCAGGCCTGAAAATGCAAGTGTACAGGCAGACTACGTGTTGTCCATTGACAACACACTGCCTACAGGAGCACGGAGGTGAGTGTTGGGCTTGCGTCGGACAGTGCACTAGATCTCACGCTGTAAGTAATCTTCTGGGATGTAGTTTCACATCGTATTCCGGAATTTTCAGCTTTGGTGAAGTTGTCTTTAAGAATGAACAGACTACATGGGATGTGGTTCACCGAACCAGTTACACTGTGTACGATGTACTGAAATTACAGGGAAGTCAGGATTCAGACTCCGTTTGCGGAATCTTAATTAGTTGGATTTTGCAGCACAGGAAGTTTAGTCTGGATCATAATTATACTACTTTTCAGCAAGTTACTGATACAATAAAAAAATAAATACATTGAGGTCTATTAGTGAAGGTGACACAATCGTGCAATCATTTAATGTAATGTCTTCTACAATTCATTTGAAGTCATTGTTTACATTTGAACCCCTCGCTGTATTGTCGCATCATTTCGGGCATGTGTTCTCTTACAGCTGTCCGTCCAGGATCTGAACAAGACCATTCAATACATGTATGACAACAAGAAGTACAAAAAGGTAAGAGGTCACAACAGTCTCCTTGTCACAACTTATTCATATATTGGATTTTGTGATGATATTTGATGTTTCTGATTTTTCTGCAGATGGTCCTGTATATTGAGGCCTGCGAGTCTGGCTCCATGATGACTAACCTGCCCAATAACATTAATGGTAAGTGCTGGGGGGGGATTTATGTTGCTTCATATGGTTTTGTGAATAGTGCTGTGTCCTGTCTTTTGTGAGGTGATCCAAACTGCTTTTGTTGTTTCACTTCCCCGTGTAAATACGCACACAAACATGTGCATTGAAACCACACAAGTTATTTATCACCCACCGCTACAATGAGACGGCTTGCAGATTACAGAACTGAAACCGGCATAGGTTCCTCGTGACAGTTTAATAATAAGAGTATCGCCCAGACGAGACCTCGGGACCAGCAGTGGCTCATTGTCACATGACTGACTGGATCACGTTTCTATATGGCCACTGCTGAGCTAAGCAGTTACCTCACATCATGATGCAAAACAATATTCCTGAGAATGCAGCCTAATAATGATCAGGGAGCCTGTTTGGCAGATTCATAAATTGGATTATTTTGCCTCAGAAGATTCTCTTCTCTCACCCGAACTGTGCACCTGGGCAAAACCATGTTGCATTGGAGGGGGAGGTAAATTTAAAATGTGATGGCAGATTGATAGTAGGGGTAGGGCATGACCTAGATCAACTTTAAATTTCAGTGTACAAATAAGCTATCAGGTATTTGTGTGCTGTATAAAAACAGTCAGTATTTCACTTAATAAACTCATTTGCACCCCTTGCATTGTAACATGGTTTGTCCCGGAGAGCATTTACTTCTTTTTTTGCCTTACTTTCCTTAATGACTCAGGCCCTCTGTTTTTTGAGAGCTCCCTCCTCCACCCCTCTACTAACATTCCCCGGTATCCCACCCTCTGCCCCCCCTCCTTCTTATCTTGTCCTTCTACCCTCTTGTGCAACAAAAACTCACTACTCTGCACACTTGATGTTGATGCTTGCGTAGTTCTTCGACTCAATCATGCTACTTATATAGCTGTATTTTGTGCTTTAATGCTTGGATGTTGCAATCTTCCCTCCCTAACGATTCCCCTTTATTTTCTTCTTTTCCCACTTCCCTATTGCCATATCATATGCAGATTCAATCAAAAAGTTTATAAAAAAAATTTAAAAAAAAAATAGATTCGGGAGCCAGTGACCTCCGTGAGGCATTGGACACAGAGGGGCAGCCATTTTGTGTTCCGAATCCGTATTCATGAGACTACAGCCAGTGAAATCGCTGAGGAGGGTAGATGCAGCCATTTTATCAGTTGAATCCATATTTAAAGTTCCTCATGAATACCCCTGAAGCCCGTTCACATCTGCTTAAACAGAAGTATTTAGAAAAAAATTGCTAAATATTAGAAAGTTTATTCCATGACTAAAAATTTCCAGGAATAAATCTTTAAAACCTTCGACAGTCGCTGGAAACTAGGGAAAGTTGACAAATATGGAGTATTGGTCACAGAGTACCTCAGTGAGTAGTAAAATAGTCCCAATATACAGTGACCTGTGTGAAAATTGATAATAAAAAACGTCTCTAGACGACACTGTTCTGTGGTAAGACGACGTCTCATTTTACCACATGTAGTAACTGCAGTGGACTGTACTTATATTTTTTCATTTGCAATGGACCTCCGTTTAAAACAGTACTTTTGTTATGCTATGGTAGAGTCAATTGCACGATGCTGGTGGTCAGAGCAGCCCTGTTTACTCAGGAAATGGCTTATTGGTTACATCTATATTTATGTGCAGGTCTATCACATATGGGGGTAATCTATATCCCATAATATGTATCATTCACCACAGGATGGAGGCAGACATTTTTTTGGGTTGAACCACAATCCACGAGAACGCAGCCTGTCCATTCACTAGTAGCTGTCTTAAGTTCTGAATCTGAGGTACAGAGCAGGCAGCCATTTTGTGTTTTGAATCTAAGGTACAGAGAAGTGAACTGTACTGTAGAAGCCGTCATTTTGTGATCTTAAATAGAAAAACCCCCCACTTATTTCAGCTATTCTGTGGTATTTTCCTCTATCTCTATCCAAAATGTGCTCTCGTTAATGTACGTTATGTTTTTACAGTCTATGCAACCACAGCAGCCAACCCTGATGAGTCCTCCTATGCCTGTTACTATGATGCGGAGAGAGACACTTATCTGGGAGACCTGTACAGTGTCAGCTGGATGGAGGATTCCGATATGGTGAGACAGTACAGAATATCGAGTCCCCATTAAATCCCAACATCCAGATCACATACCTCCCAACATTATAGAATCGCAAAATTGCTCCATCCATCCCATCCCCGTTTCACCAACTCTGCCCGCAAGTCGGGAAATTTGTGTAAACTCCACCCATTTTAAGCTACGTCCCATTTGTGGCCCGCGAGTTGGGATTTGCTGCCACAATCGAGACCGTTGGGAGATGGGAGATGACCTTGTGGAAAGCCATGTACTAGACATTGCTAAACGCGTTTCGTGGCTTTGAGGCGCATGGCAGGATAGAAATGTTCTCGATCACTCTCTTCTAGGAGGATTTGGCCAAAGAAACGTTGCACAAACAGTTCGTACTGGTGAAGAAACACACTAATACAAGTCACGTGATGCAGTATGGAAACCGGGTGAGTCACGCAAACGATTTTCCTTAATACAGAGCAATTCAACTTCCATACATTTCCCTGGTTCCTATATTTTTGTTTCGTCATTCGATGAAATAAAATAAAAAAAAAAGGTAAAACATTTGTACAACAAATACCCTGATATGTGCTGTAGGTTGTGTTTATATGCAGTGGATTCAATTAATGGTCGTAAATAATTGAGAATTACTACCACAATCTACTTGGCTCGCCTTGTCTGCAGAGCTTGCAATCTACAGGGAACGTCAGTGCGGACATGTTGTTAACTGCCATTGGTTTTGCCCTCTCCAGACCATTTCACAGATGAAGGTGAGACAGTTCCAAGGCAGTGGTAAAAAAGTGGCCCCTCGTCTGAACTTAGAGCCCGTGAAGCAGCTGGACCTGACCCCAAGCCCAGACGTTCCTATGGCCATCCTGAAGAGAAAACTAATGGCTACTAATGACATCACAGAGGCCAGAGATATTGCGAAAAGGATCGAGTCGCTCCAGGAGGTGAGGGCAACTGGCCACAAAAGGAGTCATTGATTAAAAGTGGTGCCCAAGACAAAGGTGGCAGCTATCAGATTCTATCCCCGCCCACCCAGTACAATTCAGGAAGTAAAAGCGATTGTCTTGTTATTAATGGCTTCTTGGCATAAAATCCTCCTTCACAGCCATATCTACTAAATTAAATGAAAGTAGCTTTTGTGTCATTGATTATAGGAACAGAACGTCCTTAAATACTGACTTTTTTTCCTCCCACCAAAATGGATGGAACAATAAAACTAAAAAAATGTTTTCAAAGTGAAAAAAAACAACCCATAGAAAAATAAAAATTAATTGGACTAAATAAGAATTTAGCAAGGAATAACTTTCAACAAACCATTTACCAGGATCCTTGTATCACTCTACAAGAAGCACTAGACATAGTACATATTTATTGTATATGATGCACCCTGAAATCATAACCACATACAGCTCTGGATAATATATTGGTACTTTATAAATAAGGGGTAATAAGTGTGTTTTTGTTTGTTTTTTTAGTTTGTTTTTTACTCTTGGTGTAATACAAATAATAGGGAGGGGTTTAAGGGAGAACTCTAAGGGTCCCAATATTGTTAATTACAAGAGAGTAGGTTGGGGAAGGGCGTCAGGAAAAAGCCAGAGGGCTTTTTAACGCAGGGCTAGTAGATTGTGGGAGGGGGGCATGCTGGTTTTTGCCCCTCTCCTTTCCCTAGAGGTACCAGCTAACTGTCAGTCACTTACAGTTCTCTCCTACAGTTCTCTCCTAGTCAGCCATGTGTGGCTTTCTGACAGTGATTGACAGTTACCTCCATATGCTGATGATATATCCATTTAAGCAGGAACACAAACACAGTTGACTCTCAAAACTCCAGTACTATTGATTTGGCTGACATGTGTAGGACTATTCTTTCAGTGCTATCTGTAGGCAGCAAATTGTATTGCAGGAAATTTCAATAGTACGCCTTGGGAAAGATACCCAATATGACGCCTGTTATAGTGGCCAAAGATGGTATCACACTTGGGACTCCAGTGCAGTGAGGCAGCAATGCTAATCACTGTGCCACTTACATGAGATTTACACCACATAAAATTATATAAATTTCAGAGTCATACAGGCGCAAATTGCGGAAAATAATACAGCCCGTCCCTCTTGTTATAGTGACACCTCATACAACCCAAATATATACCCGAAAAAATAGTGAAGGAAAAATGGGCGCCTATTTTTCCTTCTGGGTTTTTTTCGGGTATGAGATTTGAACCAGTCTAATCTGATTGGCTGATGTCAGTATGTTGTTTGTGCTGTGGCTGATACTTCATGTTACACGTGTGTATCCGTGTCTTGCCTCCACCCTGTCCCCCACTTTTAGGTAGAATAGCTAATCCTTTGTGTAGCTTAAGTCTGGAAATTCTTGCGCACAATTGGGATCCATGTTAATTTTTTACCCCCTCACAGGCGAAAGCCCTGATCAAGGAATCGGTGAGGAAGATTGTTTCCATGGTGACGGATTCCGAGGAGATGACGGAAGAGATCTTCAGTGATCGGGTCACCATCAAGGATATGTCGTGTTACTTCACAGCTGCCGAGTACTTCAAGACCCAGTGCTTCAACTGGCACAACCCTCGGGTAACGCTTTGTAGCCTGTAGCACTCTCATTGGGATTTTTTAGTCTCAACAACAGGGGGGAGAGTTACAAAGAGAAATAATGGGTTGTCCACATTGGCCAACAGTTCTTAATTGGTCCAGCTCTCCAAAGCCACCTCTTTCCTGGATCGGAAAGCCGGTTCTTCTTGTTGTTGCGGTTCTCGGTGTAGAATACCTGTATTGCGAAGCCGGCTCTTGTTGTTGTGGCTCCCGGTGTAGAATACCTGTATAGGAAAGCCGGCTCTTGTTGTGGCTCCTGGTGTAGAATACCTGTATCGGGAAGCCGGCTCTTGTTGTGGCTCTCGGTGTAGAATACCTGTATCGGGAAGCCAGCTCTTGTTGTTGTGGCTCCTGGTGTAGAACACCTGTATCGGAAAGCCGGCTCTTGTTGTGGCTCTCGGTGTAGAATACCTGTATTGGGAAGCCATACAACATATATATTCTCAAGCGCTAACTACTGCCATTTTATAATTCTAATAGTATGGAAATTGGCTATGCAATATTTTAAACATGAGACATCCTATGATAACAATAGGTAGAAATAAGGAATGAGGGTGAACATATAAAATAACAGTTCACATCCGTTACCTTGGTTGTTATAATCCAAACACATAAGATAATTTAGCCAAAATCAACAGTGCATAAAGTGTCCATTAATCCATATGTGACTGTCTATATGATGAATGATTCGGTTCTTATCATATGCAGAGGAAAGAGGGTGAAGACCAATGTTTTGTGTTACCCGTATAGGTCTTCATTAGATATGGTGCCTGGAAATTTAAATCTTTGACCCTAATTTTGTTAGGGTCCAAGTTATTGTCCTCCAGGAAGTGTGTGCTGGTGTAATGGTAAGAATAAGTATAGTATGATCAAATATACTCACTTTATTTACTAACAACCACACTAAACACTTTCTTAATGTTAAATCATAAATAGTCCCTAATATACCTAGAAAAAATCATCCAAACGACTGGTGTGAGCTCAGTTTGTATTGCCATTACCGATACGGTCTTTCATTTCCTGTATTTGTGTCTAGTTCCTTGGTTACGTTTGTGGGCCCAACGCGTTTCGTCACGTCCACGTGTGCCTTCTTCAGGGAGAGTGTGGTTTTCAGTGTTTAAATAACATTGTGGGCGGGTGTTCCATCCGGTTGCTATGGTGATGGTACCGTGCAGCAAATACGTCCTTTGGTATTACTAGTAGGAGAATAAAGCTTGACTGCGGCAATGTTCCTGGTTGTTGCTAATACAGTAATATTTCAAAACTACCCAGATTGCCTTCAGGGCGATGTGTTGGCCGGTAATAATAGTAGCGCTGTGAGGTTGTAAACGCACCAGCGGAGAGACAAATACAAATGACTTAAGGCTATACACAATGAAAGAGAAAAGTCTTGAAGACTATGAATCATAATAGTGAATTCTCTACCATCAGATTAGAGAACAGTAGAAGTGAGTATAACAGCAATGCCTAGAGGGCTAACATACAATGAGAGATTAGTAACATTTATATGACTACTGGTATGTATCGCAGCTGAATGAATGTTGAAACATATTGAGAAGCGGGATTATGGTGACACTTTGGTCTATACAAAAATTTTGTATGTGGATTAATAAGAAAACCTACATTCATCATCATCATCATCATCATCATCCTTTTTATATAGCTCCACTAATTCTGCAGTGCTATACAGAGAACTCGCATCAGTCCCTGCCCCATTGGAGCATCAAACTCATGACCCCAGTATTGTGAGGCAGAAGAATTAACCACTGAGCCACCGTCCTGCTACATTATATGCATGATGGAATTAATACACTTAACATTTAGGTTACATAAAAGCCGAACAGTAAAATGGGATTCTACAATAAGAATAAATGTGATAGATATGTTCCGTGTCTCTATTAATCTCGCAACATTTGTAGTCTCGATTACATCCACCTCATCTCTTTAAATTACACATTTGTATACATGGTACCTATGACCCAGGGCCTAACAATTAATTATAGGTAATGCGGGGTACTTACCCGGCAATAGGTAGTGACGTTTACCCGGTTATGGACTTAATACTGATTTCGGAGTGGAGTATCAAACAGGGATATCGCCTTTAGGAATTGCGTACATTAACTAGTTCAGACTACACCATATATCCCCTTTCTTTATCAAACCTAGTACTTGCCTGGTTCAACTCGTTACTGCTTCCAAGTTCGGATGATGTTGGGGTATAGTAAGAGGGGTGTGTTAGTAATGGCCTCAAGCAGGGTATTTTACATAAACAAGAATAGGACTTCCTCAATGTATCACATCCCATTATCCTGTTTTTTTATTATTCACCCAAAGTACACAAAAATCTTAAAGATCCTCCGGGCAAATCAAAAGTTATTGATATCAGATATAGATTCAATCACACAGAATTTGTCACAATATATTGTTGTTCAACATTATATGGTCAACGTCGCTCCTTATTTATACCGATCATCACCATTATGTTTCATGTTTATAATATTGCATATCCCATATCCATACTATTAGTATTATAGCATAGAAGGAGTTGGTTAGCGCTTGAGGCTATATGTCTATATTTACTGGGGCGTTTGGACACTTCTTAGTTCAAGCAGCTTCTACACATTAATATCCGCCTAGGACAAGCTGGGCGCGATAGTCACTGTATTGGAAAACTGGAATTGGGAAGGCGATATTATGATTGGATGTGATTGTTTTAACTGCAAATGTGAAAGGTAATTAGCGGACACAAGTAATGGTGGGAATTTCTAATTGTTTAAGGCGCAGGATTAATTCAAAAAGTGTTGTGGAAAACACCTTTATTATCATATTTTATTGTTGTTGCATTAAATGTACTAAGTCCCACGATTTAGAGAACATCTTCCAGTTTGCTTTCTCCAACCCTTGCAGTCCACATACATTTTTGCAGCATGAATTTTTCCTTCATTTTGGGCACAAATTGACACAAAATTGCAACTTCAGGACTCACTAGGACCCCCCCCCCCAAATCTGCCCGTTGCACACAAAGGATGTGATTTGTCCGCACATCTTAGGCTGGGTACACACTACAGGTTTTTCACCCGATTATTGGGTCAGTCGCGCGATAAATGACCGTTCGACCAGGTATCGCGTTACTGTGTACGCTCCAACGATGAACGATTATCATTCCAAAGCTCATTGTGTCCTTTGATTTGTTAAACGAACTAAAAATCTCTGAACGATGTTGTGCTGATTCTGCAGTGTGTATACACTCACAACCGGCAGTGGCCATAGGTCTCTATGGAGTGTGCAGAGTCGCCATCTTTTCAGCCGATGGTTATGACAGATGAAGAGCACAGATCTGAAGGTAAAACGTGTATAATGTGTACACATGAATTGGCTGCTGATCCGGACTTTCAGTCATTGGTAAAATCATTAAAGATGTCGCATCGGGAGGAGTTTTCTGTAGTGTGTACCCAGCATTGGTGTAAAGTAGCATGAAACAGGTCGCATAACACAGCACAGTACTTTAACTTTTTCTATGTTTACATCAATACCTCTGTGCAGTGTATGCAAGCTAAATAATGATATTATTGTCCTTCCAGTATGAATATGCCATGCGACAGCTGTACACTCTGGTGAATCTATGCGAGTCTGGTTACCCATTTCAAAGGTAAATATCTGTTACTGATCATTCTACCACGTGATACATTCAGTCTCCTATATCAGCAACAATGACGCATCTCTCTCACTTCCAAGAACTCCACAACTAGAATCTTTCCGCAATATTCTGTTATGGAATGTGAACCCTTTGTTCTCGGTCATAAAACCCTGTGTAACAAAATAACCTCATTAATATGACAGTACGTCCCTCCAGCCTTCCGCTAGACACTAGTAAGAGCTGTGTTTTATGACATAATCTCTTGTAGTAGAGGTAACACTCCCATTACGTATAATTAACAGATTATCCACATACATAAATCTAGAGACATTTTATGTTGTTTGATCGTTGAACTGTAATAATATTGCATTAACTTGTCCCCAGCGGCAGGAGGCTGCACTATGATTTGTATTTAATGCAGAAAAAATCTGCTTAATTAGATTCTCAGTTATTTATAGCCAGAAGCACCATAATAAGTTATTGGGAAATGATCACTTTGTACAGTGTTGAGAAGACCCGAACGCCAACTGGTGCTTAAACTAATTCCCAACTGTCACAGATATGCTGGTTACCCTACTCTCCATTCCTCCAGTGTTTATATTCAGCCATTATGTTGCTGCAGTATGGATGTTGATGTAAGTGCATTTATGGAGATCTGTAGACTCCCATGGTGCACTGCAGCAGGGAACAAGCCTCTGTGGACCTCAGAATCCGTATCCGTAGACAATGGAGGCTGCACGGTCAGTACTCAGGAAAGGACTTCAGACGTTGTAGAGGATCAAAGCAAGCAGCGGCCATGTATCGTCCTCATCAGCTATTTATATAGCGCCACTAATTCCGCAGCGCTGTACAGAGAACTCGCACACATCAGTCCCTGCCCCATTGGAGCTTACAGTCTAAATTCCATAACAAACGCACACACAGACTAATGTCAATTTGATAGCAGCCAATTAACCTACTAGTATGTTTTTGGAGTGTGGGAGGAAACCCACGCACACGGGGAGAACATACAAACGCCACACAGATAAGGCTATAACCGGGAATCGAACTAATGACCCCAGTGCTGTGAGGCAGAAGTGCTAACCACTGAGCCACCGTGCTGTCACATGTGACTTGACGCCTGCTACGAACACTATGTTGTTTCATAGCAAAGACAGGATCACATGGTGATCGAATGGGAAATGATGGTAACATTTATTTGGTACTAGCATTGAGTGTGAGTTCTAGATACGGAGACTCGGTACCAGACGGTGGTTTGCAGTTACACAGTGTAAAGGCAGAATCATAAGCTTGAATTTGCCGATAGAGCAGTGTCTCTAAATGTAACCGCGTGGTGTTACAGAGGCAACCTGGAGTTTCTCTTGGAATGGTACAGACAGAGTACTGAAGCACAAAAGAGTATACAAGGTGCGATAGAAAGTCAGGTTTGCAGACTTGTAAACAACAGTCTCTGGTAGATATGAAAGCTCCAAGTGCATATATCAATGCTATACAGAAACGCAGGATAAACAGTCACTGGTATGATGTTACAAAGGCATACAATGCAAGTTCCTGACCGGATAAGAAATAAGCTTGAGATTGCAAGAAACTATAGCTGATCTCGCAAAAATACCAAGAGGCAGGTGCAGAGAATGCACGAAAAATAGAGCAGGAAACTAGAAAACAGACTCTCAGCTCCTCAGCAAGTTCTAGGTAACAAACACGATCCCCAGAGGGGAGATGCAGAGTCTAGGCTAGTAAAGGACAGCCACAGGTAGTGATGATCAATAGCTGAGACTAGAGCACCACCTCTGGTGGAATTGGGGTACTGCGAGAACAACATAAAAATAATACATAGTCCTAACAATGCGTCTGTTAAATCCACAACCCACCCAACTCTTCTGACACTCGTCTTCCTGCAGAAATTTGGGGATAATGAATAAGTGAAGAAAATTAGTAAATTTAAACTTTTAAACTACTGGGAATTTATAGTCCCAACCAAATGTATACATGTTTCATATATTTTAGTATTCCTTAATATTGTTACTTTAGCCTTTATTGAAACAATATTGCTGCAAATTGTAATCGTATAAGAAATGTTTTCATGTTTCTTGCAGTTCTACATATAATGTATTTATTTTCTATATTAATATGCCATTCTTATGAGAGAGAGACTGTGCGGTGTGCATAATGACGGACCTTCCGTTCACTCTCCCTTTCTTTTTTGCAGAATCCAGTGGGCTATTGGTAATGTCTGCCAAGGTTTGAACTGACGCTGTTCGCAAAAACAGATCTCTCCTGCAGAGGGCGATAGAGGGGGAGCTGACGATGATTAATGCTCCTCGCGTTTCGCCCACCTGCAGCCGTTACCTCCACTTTCATCTCTGCACTCTGAGAATTTGCCTTCAACACAGTCGGTCTACAATATGACGTGATCCTCGCTGTATAAAGATTGTAGGATTAGAATGTGGCTCTACTAAGACTGGCCACATTAAATCCCAGAACATCAAGATGAGTTGTGTTAACGAAGGGGATCACAAACCATCAAAACTGCAAACCAAAGCCAGGAGTCTGCTTGTACACAGCCAAGACTCCAAGCCCTTCTGACAGCAGAGGGTCAAACACTACCCAAAAAAACCCAGAATGCAACTTGGGTGAATGAACTGCCAGACTTGGTGTGATTTGGTTGCCTAGAGAACGATGACATTGATAATTGTATTGTGATACTTGACCACTGTGAATAGGTTTGATTGTTATGACACTAGATTTTATGATCGGCAGGGCCAGTTTTACTTCTCCCCGAAATCACTTTGTGTAATGTAAACTTTTTTATTTCTTTTTTGTTTGTTTCTTTATATTTTTAAACTTTTTAGTGTTGATTACCACTTAAGAGTCCAAGGATGTGCACCAGTTTTTTTTCCTTAAATGTTGATAACTGTTTTTAAAGTGGACCAGTCCCCTATGATTACATAAGAACTACAGATATCACTATGGTGCAAAACTATTGTTTCCTAGTGACCTCCACTTATAGGTCAAGGGTCCACTTTAATATTTCTGCTGCCTTATGACTCCACTATACTACTTGTGAATGCTGTTTTAAAATATTTTTCTTGACTGAAGCAAACTCCAACTTTTATCAGTTTTATGCAACTTCTGTCAAATGGATTTTAGAATAAACTAGTTGGGATTTTACATACCCCTCACTGTTGCTTGCTCTGAGTTATTAATTACACAATGCTGTAATGCTGCAGAGAAGCGTAAATGCTATATTTCAGCCATAAGGCATAAACAATAGGTATTTGCTCTTCATGTTGGTATCAGCAGGAATATAATAATTATAAAAATAGGGGATGGAGTTCCCAGTTTAATATATACTATACCTACTCTTTGTGTTTTATATTTGAAAATACTGATCATTCAACTAGTATTGACAAGTATGGCCCTTTTGCTGGAATACAGAGGTTATAAATAAACATTTCATGATGTACAAAATATGTTCCCACTTTTTTTTCTTGTGCACTGATTGCCGTGGGGCTGCTTTTACTAATATTAAAGTTTAGCAATCTATTGTCCATACTGGCGGTGGTCAACCTGTGGCTCTAGAGCAGTGGATCCCAAACGTTCTCAGTTCAAGGCACCCTTAGGATCTTCATAATTTTTTCAAAGCACCCTTAAGCCAAAATAATTACCAAGTAGTCCCCTGCCATGCTTACCACCTGCCCTGGCCGTGGCACCCCTTTGAGATCACCGTGGCACCCAGTTTGGGAACCACTGCTCTAGAGCCACATGGGGCTCTTTAAGCTTTGAAATGTGGCTCCTGGCCAGGAGCCATCAATGAAGTATAGTTGTCCAAGCACTGGTAGGGGTAGACTGGAAAATATTCAGCTCTAGACTGACCGAGAGCAACCACGTCTTCTGACCTCCTCTGAACAATGCAGAGAGGACACAGTGCCACAGACAATCCAATCAGGGAAGGAGGAGGAGAGTGTGCAGTCTGCTCTTCCTCTGTGCAGACAAGTGAGATCTGACGGCATGTGAAGAGGCTGAGGGGCATGTAAGGAGATGTGATGGCATCTGGGGAGATGTGATAGAATGTGTGTAGGTCTGTAGGCATGTTGGGGGGGGGGGGTGATTGGCATGCATGGGGTATATGGGAAGGTCTGGTAGCACGTATGGAGAATTTGGGTACATCTGATGGCACGTGGGAAGGTCTGATGCCATTTAAGGGGCACATGGTAAGATCTAGTGGTATGTGGGGAGTATTATACGATTATTATTTTTTGGGGTTTTTCTTTTACATTTTGGAAATGTGCTGTATATTTTGTTTTTTTGCTTAGCAAGTTATTGCAAATGATGCTATATTTTCAATGTATGTGTGTACAGTATGTATGTGCATGTTTATACTGGGTATAAACCTGTTTATACTATGTATATGCACACACATATTCAAGGTAAAGTTGGCTCTAGTACCTATAGATATTATATGGCTCTTGGTCTCTGACTGGTTTCCTCCCACACGCCAAAAACATACTAGTAGGTTAATTGGCTACTATCAAAATTGACCTTAGTTTTTGTGTCTGTGTGTCTCTGTGTGTGTGTGTATATGTTAGGGAATTTAGACTGTAACTCATATGGGGCAGGGTCTGATGGGAATTAGTTCTCCATACAGCGCTGCAGAATTAGTGGCGCTATATAAATAATATGATGATGATGATGATGACTGGTTGGCCATACCTGGACTATACACAAAGTATAAACAATACAAATCTGCAACAGTGTATAGTTAACTGTTGCATTGTAGGACAGAAGATAATTGCGATGCAGCAATCCGTCTGGTGGGAGTAAGTATTGCAGCATTATTATCTTGACTTTGTATGTCGAAACACTAAGTACTGAGAAGTAGCTATCCTAGAGACACCTCGACTGAGTTGGAGAAGGTAGAATTGTAAGAGCCAAAGTCCATAAACGGGCAAACAAAACAAGACTCTTTGAAGCACAAGCTGATAAATGAAATGCCAACTGTGCTCATGCAAAGATTGGTGAATTGAGGGCATTATAAAAGCTGGATACAAGGGAGGTCTCTTAGTCTTAATTAACTTCCCCTTAAGCAAAGTGCCGATTGCAGTAAATGAAAAAGAATGTGCAGTTGTCAGACCGTGCACTGCCACCTGTTGTCTGTACTTGGCATTGCGGCAGAACTTCACACATTGCAGTTGGTGCACTGCCACCTGTTGTCTGTACTTGGCATTGCGGCAGAACCTCACACATTGCAGTTGGTGCACTGCTACCTGTTGTCTGTAGCTGTAATTGCGTTGGGTCCTCTTTGTGTTCAATGCACTGTAGCCTGATTATCCAGTGGGAGTAAGTTCTGCTAATTCTGGGAGAGTCTGTATCAAATTGTGAATTTGGTTAAAATTCTGATGAATTTCTGAATTGGTTAGATCAACTCTCCAATCTCTACCCATCACTGGAGCAGGAGACTGTCATTGATAGCTTAGATCCAGCACTAAAAATAAAATAAAATCAAAGATTAGCTTTTCTTTAAGGTTTGTGCCATTTTGGAGAAGAGCTGAGAATTCAGGTTGTGCCCTAAGTGTGTATCCTGTGAAGCCCTCGGGGCATAGGAGACTCCTGGAGAAGATGTTACAGCAGGTAAAGTCTATGGGGAAATTCCAGTCAAGGATTGTATCAACAACGAAAGGGTCATCTTTGAAGAAGTGGGGTATTGTCTACCAGGTGCAACAGTTTTTCCCTGTATTGCATGAAGCCTACCAAATGTGGGCAGCACAGTGGCCTAGTGGTTAGCACTTCTGCCTCACAGCACTGGGGTCATGTGTTCGATTCCCGACCATGGCCTTATCTGTGTGGAGTTTGTATGTTCTCCCTGTGTTTGCGTGGGTTTCCTCCGGGTGCTCCGGTTTCCTCCCACACTCCAAAAACATACTGGTAGGTTAATTGGCTGCTATCAAAAATTGATCCTAGTCTCTGTCTCCCTCTCTGTATGTCTGTCTGTCTGTCTGTGTGTGAGTGTGTGTCTATATTAGGGAATTTAGACTGTATGCTCCAATGGGGAAGGGACTGATGTGAATGAGTTCTCTGTACAGCGCTGCGGAATTAGTGGCGCTATATAAATAAATGATGATGATGATGATCTCCCCTTTGACAATATCTGGTTTACAAGCTCCAGCTACCATTTTGGGATGCCATATCTCTGTGTGTCTAAGTTTTAAATTTAGACCAGCACATTAAACCTACTCGCTATCACTGACTCGGGGTCTGTGGGAATCTACATTAACACATCTCTTGCTAAACAGCACAGAATACTCATTGTCTGGAAGCCGCTCATGTTCCACTACAGACCATTGGTGGGTCCCTCATTGCTCCTGGATGACTCCCTATGGAGATCTGACCATTATAGGTCACTACTGACTCCAGACACCAGAAATTCTTCGCTCCCAGCTTTGTCCACTCCGTCGGATTTCCTGCCAATCTTGGTATGCCATGGCTGTCTTGTCATAACCCTAGTATTAATTGGGTAACAAGAAGAATGAACCTTTTCTTCACAGCACTATATGCGGTTTTGTATGCTTCCTGAAATCGTGCCTTTTCCCATCAACCACGCTCCACCTCATTTTCCGGAGCCCTACTATCTGTAGATGTTGTTTAACAAAATCTTTTAACATCCCCCCATTGAGTACGATGCCTTAAACATGATCACAGTGTGGACATTTATCTGCTTCCTCTATTTCCTAAACTTTTGGCCTTAGGGGAACTGCCATGATTATAGTCTTATCAGGAATTAGAAAATAATATAGTAATGTGGTCATAATCTTCCCAAAGATATACATTGTTTTAGCTAGCATGCAAAATCACTGTGTGTAAACAAGGGGTTTTCATGTATGTATCCTTCAAAGACCTGTTTTTTTGTCACCTCACTTGGATTGTGACTAGTTTATTGCACGGCCCATAGATGCTTTGACTACAAAGTTAAGTAGTTTAATGGGGAGTGTGGGTGCTTTGGTAATATTAAGACAGAGCAGGTGGTTTTGTTTTGATTAACCCTTTTACATCGACATATCACACAGGTCCAGGTGGGTCTTGTTGGAAGTGGGGCATATAATTTGGTCTGGGTCAGACCAGGTGCCTGATTCATTTAGGATCTTAATTTAAGAAACTTTATATTTCAGTCTCCTGGACAAAACCATGTTACAATGCAACGGGTGCAAATTGGTATTCTGTTTTGCACATAAGTTAAATACTGACTGTTTTTTCATGTAGCACACAAATAATACTTGATGGCTTATTTGTGCACTGAAATTTAAAGTTGATATTTGTGTGCTACATGAAAAAAACAAACGGAGCAGGGAGGAGGGAAGAGGAACCAGCGCCACGTTCATGTGAGTATTTGTATACTCACAAGATCGCAGCGCCGGCGCAAACACACACAAAAAAGCAAAAAGTAAAAAAAAAATGGGGTTAAAAACGTCGGCAGTGAGGGCCTGGGCCGTACCCCTGGCATGTGCAGGTAATTAGTACCCCCTCCCCCTCGGCGGCGCTGGTGACGAACCAGACATTTTAAAACTTGTTTTGCATCTCTTGAAAAGCGTGCAATTAAACAATACATTTTCAAATGTACAATTTTTTTTCCAACCTTAAAACAAAAACAACAAAAACTCACTCCCTCACTTATAGAGGAAGAAAAATTAACTGATATCGGATATCTTCCAGCCTACAGCTTCAGAACTACAAGTCCCGGCATTAAACTAAATACTTTTCAGCGTCAATGTATTGTTACCACTCCGGAGACATTTTAGTTACTCTCGAATTATTGAAGCATACTTAAAGAACCTTTTTAGCAATTTTACATACACTGTCAGATAACAAAAACAAAGTCCTTCTCCAAGAGTTCTTTCACATTGAAGTCTTTTACACAGAATGAGTGTGGGAGGGGGGGGGGGGGCATTCCATTCTTTCAGCTGTGTTGTATCACACATGCATTATGCAATGTTTCTCCTGTATACATACATTTACAGTACACAACCCACCTGCCTTCTCTCTTACATTTCACATGTTATGACTTTAAATTTCAACAAGAAAAGTACTTGTAACAGGCAACGTTAATTTGGTAGAAGTCTGCTTTATGCAAACGCTCAAGATACTTAAAGCCACAATTAAACTATTCTTCCTATACATGTGACTAGCAACTAATCCTTCAGTAAAGCTTGTTTTTAACTCATTTAATAAATGACAGATTCACAACACAAATAATGCTAGTCATAATATTTAAACCTTCTGTCTGGGACCTTAAATTTGCAGCATTCCACATTTTACACATTTCTTAACACTCCAACAATTCAGTCCTGCCTCACATTTACATCTCCCCATATATTTCACCTTTACAGATCTCTTAACTTCCTTGTGCCATCTCAAACAATCTCTTGGGGTTTGGTCTCAATACCCCGTTCGTTCTTGTTACATTACCAACACTCTCGTTCCTCCATCCACACATGTCAATTCCTTCCCTTACATCTGCCATCTCTGCACATTCATGTTCATAAATCAATTTCTCGGTGGTTTACAGCCACGTTTGACATTTTTCGCTTAAGCTATGTTTATCAATATATTTTGACATACTCTTTATCATGTGTTGTATCGTCACTGGATCAAAACTATCATCTTTGGTCCAACCAAACTTTTTAAACAATTCACCCATTTCTACACAAAATTTCTTGCCATGGATATATTCCATTATGTCCATAAGCGTTCCTATACTCTTGTTACTACCCAAGGTCAAAATACCTTATGACTTTAGTGATAACAATTCTGTATTATTCTTTTTCCTTGGTCAAAATACCTTATTACTTGAAACAACAAGTATGTATTACTATTATTTGCCCTGGTCAAAATACCTTATGACCTAGTCAAAAAACCTTAGGACTTTAAACTACAATAAATACAACCTGGACCCTGATTCTCAAAGAATCAAATTCCTTATCAAATTGTGTAGATTATGGGTTTCAATGCAGTGAAATTAAACTTTGACCGTCCAGTTTTCAAAGAACGACAGATAATATGCAAAACCTACCTTATACAAAACAAATGAAAAGTTTTCCTCTGATTGGCTTGTATGGTCAAGGCACAGTGACACACAGACCAAGCAGGACTGTAGAGAGACACAGAGGCCAAGCAAAAAAAATTACTCGCCATGTGGATTTATACGTCTGCGTCCTTCTCTGATCCAGCTTTCGTTCCGTGGGTCACTGTGCGCTGACCATCTCTCTGGGGCCTCCAAAGAAATGTCAAATCGCAAGTCTTCTACCAGTGGATTAAAGTTGTCTCATATACACAACCAAAGGGAAATCTTTACTGCATGCAGTTACGGCCAGAGAACAGAAACTAAACACACACAATCTTGTTGCGTTTCAAGTAACTATTCTGTTTGGTACAATGGAGAATACACATTCTTATAGCACTTGGAAAGCATGTAAAGAGATACAACACCTGGCATCATATGTCTAAAATAATTGGGGCTATAAATCTGCCATTGTTTGGTAACATATATTCTAAGAGGCCCATAGTCTTCATTGGGCGCCGCTTATCTTTCACTCCTAAGCACCATCTACCTATTTCTAGGATCACACCATATACTCCTTATTTTTCTTAAGACCTATACATTATATTTGAAGCCATCTTAAAGGCACAATACACATTTTTAAATGACTTCTATAGTCTAATTTCTCAATGTGTATTGCAGTGTGAGGAGGGTATGAACATGTCAGTGACATTGGTTTTGTTAAACCTTTCACTTGATTTTTATTGGCAGTGAATTAACTGACATTTGTCAACACTGAAATAGGTAAAGGTCAACACAGTGATGGCATTCTGTACAGACACACACTGTTGTTTAGTGCTGTGCACTTCACTGAACCCTTGTCAGACTGGCCCCATTCAGTAAGAAGCTGAACAAATACCTCTGTATACTGACTGCAAAGAGACCGCCCCAATGCTGCTCTCAGTCTCTCTTCAGGAATTCACTTTACATTACACAAGCGTCACCCTGAACACACGGACATCTACAGTCCTCCTGGGAGTGATACAGTCCCTGCAGTGACCATGGCTCTGTGGGGTCTTATTTACTGGGCCTTTCTGCTGCTCCTGGCTCTGGCTGTGATCTGTGTCCTCCTGTATTGTGGATACATCCACTACATCCACATGAAGTATGACCACATCCCTGCACCCCCCAGAGACAGGTAATAGCCGTTCAGCATTGGTAGGGTGGGCACAGCTGGTGAAGGTGACAATAACTGTGATATATCACAGTATCTGTAACCACGTAATTATCTCTAGACACTGTCTAATGTAACAACGGTTTATGTGTCTATATTACATATATGTAAATAAATGTGATTCCTATGAGATAAGCAGATATAAGTAATGAAACACAGAGTAGCAATGATAATAATTCTAATATGAAAGAAATACGCACTTAATCTGTGAACTGTTCTTACGTCACCCTCAGAGTTACAGACGTAAGTGTTGTGCGCCTGTATGTTTTGTATATGCTTAAAGAGGGTTTTTTCAATTTCAGCTTTTTCTTTGGACATTCTCCTAAAATGATGAAAGTAACGAGGAGCAATGAACTTATTTATGACCTGTTATTGGATTGGTGAGTAAAGAAATCTCTGTTTCAAAATAGTGGAATCAATTTACGACGCGCACTGTACGCACCGCGCATAATACGGTGGATTTGCACCAAGTGGCTTAGATGGTTCACCCAGCGCACATTAAGGTACCCGCCCACTTTCCGCTCTTAGGAAACGCCTCTTCAACCTAGTAGTGCGCCTAGATTTTGCAGAGAGGCAGATACGTTAAACTTGACATCAAAGTCTGAAATACTACTTTACCTTTGTGGCTTAAATTAATCATGAAAGTCAGGACTGTCTTTATTTCATGTCACATCTTTTGTGTGTGTTTTTTAGCTTTGTTTTAACTCGACCAGGGCCATCTTTTCCATTGGGCACGATGGGCAGCTGCCCGGGGGCCCCACGGGCAAGGGGGCCCCATAGGGATATAAATAAATAAATAATCCTGCATAAGAAAAAACCTGCAAAAAAAACCTACAAGGGTCACTGAGCAAGTACATCTATCTATCTATATCTCTATATATCTATATCTATATCTGTATACATCTGTATACCTATATCTATATCTAGGGGCCCTGGTGCACTGCTTTGCCCGGGGGCCCATAATGTTGTTAAGATGGCCCTGAACTCGACACAGTGCACCTACAAACGCGTTTCACCGCTGAAGGGCAAATAGAAAGCACAAAATGCGTTCCATTAAAAGTATAGGGCAAGACCTAATCTTCGCCATTCTATATCAGGTGCAAAAAAAGTTCATTGTGGAGTGGAAATGGCTCTGCGCCCCTTAGCACTAGATGAAACAGACCTCTCCGCTCTTTGTCAATAATCTTACTCTCTAAAGCGAAATCATGTCTCTGCACTACTGCTCAGACTACCCACGTCTCTCATCTCCTCCCATCAGCCGCTACAAGACTCTGTTCCCCCACAAATCTTTCCCCGCAAACCCTGAACTTTGTCGGAAATTTGCAAATCAGTCATTTTGCTTTCTTTTTTTTTTTTGTGTAAAAACTATTAATTAGAATAAACAGTTTGCAGCTATGACATGGTACTCATTTCTCAGTCAATAAATAAATGTCAGGTCTTTTTCAATGTATTACGTGAGTCATAGCATTTATAGTCATCCAAGACAGTTTAACTGTTAAATTGCCTGTATACTGCTTTAAATTTTGTAATTAAAGTACAGACATATACTTCTTCTGAGAACAGATCTTAATCTGATTTCATTTTAATTGTTTCTTTTGTTTATACATATTTTTAATGAGATATTCCACTTAAGATGAGGGGAGGAGGGCAACCAAGGTCAAGTTAAACAACCAATAAAAATACGAATCAAAATGCAATAACAAGGTAAAACAATTCAGTGCGTTAACTTAATAAACTTCAGAGAAATAAAATAAAAAAAGATAAATAATTAAAATTAAGCTACTTCTAAAATGTAGCAACCACTTGACACATCCTAATATATTACATATGTATCAAGCATGTTCCATGTTCATAGGTGCTACAGGTACATGAAACGTAATCATGAGGCATGTCAAAGAGGATTAAATGGGTTTTATCTGTGGTCGAATCTTCAAATTTTTCAGTATTTTCAGTGATTTTTGAACACTTGTGCAGATTCCATGAATGAACTAGTTTGAGAACTGTTTTAAAAAGGATTTGAACCTCTCTACATAAATATTCTTGGTAGTTTTCTAGTGTTTTCACCGATGGCATGTTTACTAGACGTGCATACAAACCTTGTTGCTTCATTTGACTGTGTGCACTTGGTAAATGATTCACGTGAAAATATTAACCCTGATGTTTATTATACGTAATTTCTCTTAACCTTTTACCATTTTCTCTTCACTCTTTAACTTTTAGATGCATAAAATGAACAAGTCTGTTTTATTCGAGTCAATAACATGCGACGTGGCATTTGGGATCTACCTGTGTATACAACAGGGTAAATCTGGTGGAATCTTGTTGGAACCTTTCAAACTTGCAAAAGTTCTAGAATCTCCGGCAGCTTAAATCCACCGCACACTTGTCAAAAATCAATCACAGGTTTTAGCTCAGTGTATCTAAAACATAATCAGGGAAAGCCATGGCAACTGGTGGACAGGTAATTGTGCAAAAAAGATATCGTAACCTGTATCAACTAATAAGATGTTTGCTGTCATTACCAACAATCCACTAGGGGACAATTAAATGCAAACAATTAGCGCATCACTGATGTAGGGCAAATCTGTTCCTATAACTATTAAGGAAATAACTTAATGTTCATACCAACAGAACCAAGAACATTAAAAAGATATAAAAGATTTATAAATATAGACACATGTGCATGACATATGTATGTCACCGAGCTTCAGTATGAATTCTCACTAAATGTTTTCCTATGAACAGATACTTTTATTACATTCAAGAGAAAGAAGTGGTTTAAAACAATGACAAGGCAATCATTCTGAAATCCGTGTACGTCATTAGTTCTTGTCTCTTACTTAGAGATCTGGATAAAACCAGTTATCCTTATACCACATGGAACTTTACTTATCGACCTCCCTTGTTCCATCCATCTCTCTCCTACTCTGTGCTCCTTCAAACGTGCACTCAAAACTGACCTCTTCCTCAAAGCCTACCAACCATCCACTTAACCCCCATCTCCTTCCCTTTAGCTCGTCCTCCCTTCTCTCCTCTTGCCTCAACTGGCTCCTCTTGTGCCTGGTCTGTTTACCCTCCCTTAGGATGTAAGCTCATATGAGCAGGGCCCCCTCCCCTCCTGTCTCCATACCTGTTCTTCCGCTCCGTCCTTACTGCATATGACTAGCCGGAGTTTCTGAAGTATTGGTACTTTTTGTTCATTGTTCTGTATGGTTTCACCCTGTATAGTCTACTGTTAGTACTGTGTGCGGCGCTGCGGATACCTTGTGGCGCCTAACAAATAAATGATAATAATAATAATAATAATAATTATCAAATCATTATTTACCTGTGTGGAAGTCTAGCGCCTTCTAGTGTTTTGCTAATAAAGCATACATTAAACATTTTCAAAATAAAGATAATTATATTCATTCTACAATCTACTATTAAATGTATACTTAATTAACCCCACTGAAATATAATTGTCTTTATCAGTTCCACCCTTTGATAGTATCCAGAACTATCACATACTTACTTGTTCATTATATTGGTCTTATAGGTTCATAAAAGTCTATAATTTCCTCCCCTGTATTTGTAATTTCTTTTGTAGATTTACTTAATACCTTTTTACAACCTTTCACTAATACTGGTATATGTTTCATTATTAGATAACCAATCAATAATATTACCAATAATAGAAAAATAAACCGTTCTAATGAATGCATCAATGATTTGAACCAAGTACCTATTCCAGAGATCCAGGTAGTTGGATCCAACCAAGAGAACCACAAGTTTAATTCAGATAAGGAAATATTATGAGCTTTAGAAAAGTCTTTCTTTATTTGTATTACTTCATTCATATAATGATCAATTATACTTCCTGGATTATCATTTGTAACATTTGTCATATATGTACTACATTGCTTTCCATATTTTAATTTTAATGTCACACAATAACCACTTGTTTGAGCCATAAGATAATTCAACACTAACCTATGCTGTATCAATTCAGTCAATTCAGTTAGGGTGTATAAGCACACGATGAACATCAGTCGTTCCATAATGCAGATTGTCGTTTCATTTGGTTGGTCGTACTGTTTAATAGTCTTGTTCCAATCCCCTTCCAATCATGTAGTGTGTATGCACTTACAATCACAATCTCCATAGAGTTTACAGAGTCATGGGGGTAAATGTATCATACTCCGGTTTCTTCAACTCGCGGGAGTTCGGCAAGATGACAGCTAAAATTTAAAGCGGCGCTGCCTTGTAAAGGCAAGTTTCCCTTTACAAGGCAGCGCCGCTTTAAATTTTAGCTGTCATCTCGCCGAACTCCCGCGAGTTGAAGAAACCGGAGTATGATACATTTACCTCATGGTCTTTTCAGTCAATGCCGGGAATGAAAATGTCCTGGTGACTAAATGTAGAGAGTGCTGTAGATGGAATAGTTTGTTAATTCGTTATGAGACTGAAAATTTAGTTTCAGAGTCACAGCAGCTAACGAAATTCGTTAGGACATGTGGATAGATATAACAAGGCGGTTTTAATCAGTGTGACAGGAATGAATGAATGAAGTTTGTGCTGTCTTTCGGTTGCAAACTTTTCCAGTGTGTACCTAGCTTTAAGGTAGGTGCACACTGAAATATTTTCCGACCCACGTGTTATCTCAAACGATTGTACCTACGACTGATCTGACGATTCATGTGCACACACTGACACGATTTACCTTCAGATCTGTGCTCTTCATCTGGTCCTCTAGTCTTCAGAGAATGACAGCACAATATTCATTCATTCATTCATTATTGTCACATTGATTAAAACCACCTTGTTATAGCAATCCACATGACTCTGAAAGTAAACATTCTCTCTCAGAATGAACAAATGAATTATTCCTTCTACAGCACTCTCTACATTTATTCACCGGGACATTCATTGCTAGCATCAGCTGAAAAGAGCCCGACTCTGTAAACTCTATGGAGATCGTGAGCATGAGTGTATACACACTACGTGATCGGTCTGTGATTGGTCGGAAAATATTAAACAGTACGACCAACCAAATGAAACGATGATCGGCACTTTGGGACGACTTTAGATCATCATATCACTATACACACTCACACGATATCTGACCAAACAGTCGGATGTTGGCTGATTGGAGGTTTTTTGTGCAATCATTAGCTAGTGACAAGACACAATTAACAAAATAAAGACAGACAGACAACATAGAAAGCTAACAAACTAACATTTTGCTCCTGTGGGACAGAGAGGCCCGAGTACGGCTAACTTAACCCTATCTGTGTCTCCCGCACAGGGAGGTTAGAGAGGGTGGGTTTACAGGTGCATGTAATCCCCCACTAGGCTGGATTTTTCTATCACTACACAAGCACTTATACAGAATTTCCAGAACACGATTCTATGAGGTTTGTTATTCTATTTTGACATACTTGTAGAGTGAAAGGCTAACTAAATGCTCCCCCCATGGCAAACCAGTCCACTCAGTACTTCCTAAACACTTGACAACATTACATTTATAATACATTAATCTGTGGTTGATATATGATATGCACTTGTGCCTTTTTGCATTAATTCCTTATTCCCAATTAGATTTCACTCTCTTGTGAGCAGGGTCCTACAGCAACACTATAATATTGTGGTCTTGTCGTCCTGCTTATAAACATTGTTACATGGGCAATTATGAAAAACTTACATTGATTGTAACTGGCACACAAGCTCATTGGCTGTGTATATGTTAATTGAGAATGTGGAACAAAGCGTGTCTCGGACCCTGAAAGGGGTGTGGCATAAAATAAAGTGGGTGTGGCTTTGCGTGGGTGTGGTTAAGTGGATCAGGAGAATGGTTTTTCAGATAATAGGCATATTTTGTCTTGATTTGGCTTTTGAAGATTTGGGGAGATATGATCAATTCAATATTTACAATTTATTTAGAATTTTTTATTCAGTTAATATAGAGCACATATTTTGTCTGATTTTCTTAGTATTTATATATAAACTGTCCTAAACGTAAAAATTACATTTACCCAAAGTAGGCAAATTTGTTAGAAACAAATTGTGCTGCATGATTCTTAATTGAAGATGGATGTGCCTTAATTGAAGGTGTAGCAGTTTTTGTCCTCATGTATGCATTCAAAGTACATGTGGGTTGATGCAGAGTGGGCTGTACACCAGTATATTGCGTGAAATCGCTCTGGTTAGGGAAGGGGCGTTCTAATGTTGGCTGAGTACAGAAGAGGTGCGTTTACGCAAATTCGGCAGACCTGCTGAAAAACGCATTTGCGCTTGTTATGAGGCGTATCTATTGCAGTTGCTATAGGGAAATACTCGCTCATGATGATTTATTGTAAAGCAGAAGCATATGCTGTCGATGTGCAGACGGACGCATCTCGAGAAGTCTACAGCGCTGCATATGGGTGGAAATTGATGTCTCCACGTGCGATTTTTCTTAGAGTAACTTACGTCAGTTTTGCAACGGATCCTGCGTTAGCCCCATGTTCTCTATCTTTTACACCTAAAATCTTGAATTCTTTTTTTTTTTTTCAGGGTTCTGAAATACGGTCCAGTCGTACGGATTAACATTTTACATAAAGTGACAATTTTAATTGTCAGCCCAGATGCAGTAAAGGTAGGAAGCTGAAATTAATATATAGGAATACTGATCCTCTTTGTATGGTCTGTCTGTATGTGTGAGTCATTATTGGCCTTATGAATCAGTAAGAGGTCTGACCTGTTTCATTGGGGGGTTTCAGAGGAGATAGAAGGATATAACTAGAATCATCGGAGCCTTAGTTCAGAACGTGCATTTGGGCCGCATAATGGTATAAATAGTGTCAGAGTAGCCTGTGGCAAGTGTAATAAGAGGTAGGGACCTTAACCATCTAGGAGCCTCATCCATGTTACGTCACTTAAAGCGAGTTCATGGGAAGCTCTTGGGAAAATCAGAATCTTATGCTAAAAAAAATAACAACAAGCAGTCCAGCATCAGCTACCTCCCGTCTCTCATCCAGATCCCAGCACCTGCAATCTACACCCACAACACCTTCCTCATCAATATCCTCAGCAGTGATTGGAGTTAGTCCTGCATCCAAGTTGACTCCTCCACAATCCTGGACTCCTCAGAAGAATCCGCGAGCGCTAGGCCCACTGCTGCTGCTCCTGCTGCTGGAGTGGATCTTCAACCCCGAAGCAGACCAAGAAGAAGACTACTAGTAGTTTACAACAATTGACTGTTAATCCTTTGCAAGAGGAATCATGTATGACAGCTGTCACCCAGTCGCACAGCGGATCACAGGCTCCATGGCGACTATGCTAGTATTAGATCTGTGTCTAATATCCACCATTAATGCAGCAGGTTTTAGACAGTAATTGAGGTCATGTGTCCCCGTTAGCAAATTCCATCTCAACACCATTTTACTAGACAAGCAATTCCTCACCTGTACCAGGAGGTTACAAAAAAGAAAATTATTGGGCTACAAAATGCCATTCTACCCACTGTACATTTAACCAGATATGTGGACAAGCGGAACTGGGAAAACTAAAGATTATATGACTGTGACAGCCCACTGGGTTGGTGAACCGTCTTCAGCAGCAGGAACAGCAGCAGCATCTAACAAACAAGGACAGATCTTTCAGAGGCAGGATACTCTGTGTATCATCTTCTTCACTAAGAGGCATTCCGCTGACAACCTGTTTGAAAAACTAAGGGATGTCATTACAACATGGCTTATTCTGCTTGGACTATCCTGAGAATATGTGATTTCTGATAATGCCACCAATATTGTTAGTGCATTACAGCGGGGAGAATTCCATCACATTCCCTGTTTTGCTCACACAATCAACTTGGTGGTACAGAGCTTTTTAAAAAATGACAGTGACATGCAGGAGATGCTCTCTGTGTCCGAAAATATTTCGGGTAATTTTCGGCATTCTGCAACAGCATGTAGGAGATTGCAGCAGCTGCAAGAATAGGATTTGAGGGCGAATGTACTTTAGTCCAGCGCAGTGGAGAATACTTTCCGTGTTGTGCAAGGTGTAAAACCACTGTAAGCACTCACCTGTGAAGTGAGTTCAGACACTGTTATCTTGAGTCAAATGATTCCCCTAATTAGACTTTTGGAAAAGCACCTTGAGAAATTGACGGAGGAGATGAAACAAAGAAATTACGTTAAGTATGTTGGACTTGTAGATCCAGTGCTTTATACACTTTGCCAGGATTCAAGAGTTATCAACATCTTGAAATCGGATCACTACATTTTGGCGACTGTGCTTGATCCTAGGCTTAAGTGCTATGTCTTCTCTTTCTTTCCAACTGACCCAGATCTCAAGAGATGCAATGAGCTCCTGGTCAGCAAGTTAACAGATCAAATGGTACATGACACGACGATGGGCCTCCCTCAGTTCCTCAGGCAACTGCTGCCAGGAAAAACATAGCTTTCCCAAGAGACCCACTGGTGATGCAGATGAGTCAGCACAACATTTTGACCTCTGGTCTGGTCTAAAGAATTGCCCAAAAATCGTGACAGCCCTGCCGTAAAAGGAACTACATATTCCACGAGGAAGGCCTTTACGGGCAAATACATAAAAGTACAGAGACTTCTGTAATGGTGGATTCCAGTGGGGATGAATTAATATTGTGTGAGGATAATGTAGACTGATGAGGGTGAGGATGATGACAGTGTAGATTACAGGTGTTGGGATCTAGCTAAGAGAAGGGAGCTTGCTGATGTTGGTATGCTTGTTAATATTTTGGGTAGAATGGCATTTTGGCAATTTTCGGTTTTTCTACAGTAAACTTTCCCTTTATTAGAGGTGTTTTCTCTTTACCAATGTAAAAGCTTGATTTTTGGATTTCAGTTTCCCTGACTTAAACCCACTATGCCCTTGAGCATAGGCTTTAGCAGATGACGTAGAGGGATTAGTATCATCATGACTGGTGTCAGCAGCTGCTTGGTGCTCCTGGTCTTCTGTGGACTGATGTGAATCCATATCGATGGCACAGAGCAATGTGACTGGAGACTGAAGAGTGATGGAACACTGCTACCCCTGTTTCTGTGTGACCAATGGCACAGAGACTGGACAGTGACACGAATAATGTGCCTGGAGACTGGAGAGTGACAAAAAACTGACACCCCTCCTTTTTCTGTATGAGCAATGGCACAGAGCAATGTCACTTGAGACTTATAAGAACTCTACCACTCCTCCTGTTTCTGTATGAGCAATGGCACAGAGCAATGTCACTTGAGACTTATAAGAACTCTACCACCACTCCTGTTTCTGTATTAGCAATGGCACAGAGCAATGTCACTGGAGAGGAGACTGATAATAAGAACACTGCTTTACTTCCAGTTTCAGTGTGAGCTATGGCACAGTACAATGTCACTGGAGACTGCCAAGAACACTGCCACCCCTCCTCTTTCTGTTTTAGCTATGACGCTGTCCAATTGCACTGGAGACTGCCAAGAACACTGCTACCCATTCTGCGTCTCACTGTGAAATGGCGCTGGATCTCCATGGAGGGCGGTGCTTATAGAATCCAAAACTCGCCAGATTTGATGACGCAATGATGACGTTTTGCCTCGTTTTCAGTTCTAAGGGCGCGCAAAAGTACCGAGCCGGCTCGGGACTCAGATCTGCTAAGTTCGGGGGGGCTCGGTTTTCCAAAAACCAAGCCCGAGCATCTCTAGATATCATAGTTATCACAAAGGTTGGGGGAAAACGATAAAACCTTTCTAAAATCTATGTGGGAGCATAAATGTCTAAATGGCTTCTTAGGTTCTATGTGTCTACAGTTTTAGCTTTACAAAAACAACAAATAAAATACACACTATACAGATAGCATAATACATAACACACTTGCCATTACTAATGTAGGGTCTAATTTACTGTCCATTCTGAGATTTCTGGGTCTGTAGACTAACTTAAAAACAATAAAAACAATACAGTCCTTGCTTAAATATCATGAAATAATGTTCCATCTACATATTATCTTTTATTGATAATGCATTTATTGCTACAATTTGTTGATGGTATATGCTAAGTAATATCAATACTTGATTGTAGGAATATCTGATGTCTCCAAACTACAAGAAGGACTGGTTTTATGACCGTCTCTCTAATTTGTTCGGGATCCGGTAGGTACAACAGATTTTCTTGACAATTACACAAGCTGGGGAGGGGGACAGAGGGCAATTGCAGAACGGACGACCTCCCAGGTAGTGGTAATTGCTTTGCTTAGATTCTGCTGGTCAGCTCAGACTGTACATTTAGTGAGAATTGCCCATTGAAAAGAAGTCGGACCAGATTAAAGGATATCTGGTCCAGTCCTTTTTTGACTTATGGTGATAGTGTCTCAGTTTAGCAGTTACAGTTCCTCCCCTGGTCATCATTGACCACAATCATGCAAGATGCAAAAAGTATGCATCTCCTTTTACATTCTCATTCATACTCTTATCTACATACTTATAATGTGCAAACATTTGTCAGATGCTTCAGGTAGGGCTGATAAGACATTATAGAGTGTTTGTTTTTAAGGCTGGGTACACACTAGAGGTTTTTCATCCGATCTTTGTGCCAATCAGCCGACATACGACCATTCTGTCAGATATCGTGTGAGTGTGTATAGTGACACGATGATCTAAAGTCATCCTAAAGTGCCGATCATTGTTTCATTTGGTTGGTCGTACTGTTTAATATTTTCCGACCAATCACAAACGATCATGTAGTGTGTATACACTCATGCTCACAATCTCCATAGAGTTTACAGAGTCGTGTTATTTTCAGGCGATGCTACCGATGAATGTCCCGGTGAATAAATGTAGAGAGTGCTGTAGAAGGAATAATTCATTTATTCGTTCTGAGACAGAATGTTTAGTTTCAGAGTCACAGAAGCTAACGAAATTCGTTAGGACATGTGGATAGATATAACAAGGTGGGCTTAACCAATGTGACAATAATGAATGAATGAATGGATATTGCGCTGTCATTCTCTGAAGACTAGAGGACTAGATGAAGGACCAGATGAAGAGCACAGATCTCAAGGTAAGTCGTGTCAGTGTGTACGCATGAGCCATCAGACTGATCGGACCTTCAGTCGTAGGTACAATCGTTTGAGATAGCACGTTGGTTGGAAAAAATCTTCAGTGTGTACCCAGCTTAAGGCTAACCGATGTGAGTACCCCCAGCGTCAGGTGTATAGTGAGGTCTGTCTGTGATCTGTTGTCCACCTTCCCCTATATTCAATTATCGTTACCTTATTTTTTGGTATTTTCTTATCTTACATTAATTTTGGAATAACTTCTTACTTCATACCTGCTGATATTCCTGATTGAGATCTCAGGTAAAAAATAGTCTACACTCCCTCCTTTGCCTCCGTTGGTAGGTATGTCCTATTCATATCAATTGCATATCAGCAAAGTGATCTTATCTAGCACTTGAAATTGATGAAGGAGGTTGTCTTAAAGTGGTAGTCTTTGTACAATAGACATATTCAGTTACACCTGAAAACCCCAAAAGTTCACACATAGTGTTGTTATGTAGACAGTTCCAAAATCTAGAATGAGCCCATGGATGATAATCTTACCAACATGTGCTGGCTGTGTTGGGCTGGTTTATTCCCTGCCTAGGGTTGTCGTCTCATTTATTTACTTTCAGCAATCTCACACTTAATTTCAGGAATAGTAGTATTGAAACAGTATTATAGACTGACCAGTAGAATAGCAATAATGACTCAGGATTGATGCAAATGGCGGCATTATATATATATATATATATATATATATATATATATATATATATATATATATGTATGTATGCATATATTATACATGGCCATTTATATTTAACATCATACTTCAGGTTCATGGGAAAAGGCCTGGTGACGGATCGAGATCATGATCATTGGTACAAACAGAGGAGGATTATGGACCCAGCGTTCAGTAGAACGTAAGTTCTGGCATCTTAAGGATGAATGATGTAACTTATTCCTATATATGAATGACTGCCAGTAACCAGACCATTATAGTACATCTGGCTCTTTTCTTTTATAGAGAACATGGTTATACTTACCAATATATAGTCATTAAACCATTATAATTTTCAAACTCTCTCTAAATTCAGTGTTCTATGTAAACATAAAAACTACTGTAAGTAAAATGATTCTTCTCCATATATAGTGACCATCACATGCAGAATATCCACATCTTGTCAGCTGTATTGTGACATATAGGAGTCTGGATATTTTTCTACTACCCTGACTGTATTATTTTCCAGCTACCTGACTGACTTAATGGGGCCTTTTAATGACAATGCGGAGAAGTTGGTGGAAACGCTGACGGAAAGGGCTGATGGGAAACGTCACGTTGGAATGCACGACATGTTGAGCAGAGTCACGCTGGATGTAATATCAAAGGTCATTTTCATAATTAGATTCAATTCTTAATTAATTAGTGATTTAGTGATCGGTATTTGGTGCAAGCAGAGACACCAGGTATTGGAAGGGTTGAAATGTACAGGTATAGGAAAGAAATGTCTCATTAGCACAGTACTGTTAAAATACATTGCGATCTATCAGATCTGTAAGAAGTAATTGCACAGATCCAACTAGATTGTAATGATTCTATACAATTAAATTGCCTTAAAACTTGGTTGTACACACTAACCTACTATTTACGGGACATTAATTTACATCAACCAACCTGACTTTTAATCACGTCAGATAAAAATCTAAACAGCGTTTTTGTGTAGATTGTTTTGACAGCATAAACCAAGCAAAAAAAAAATGCATAAAAGTGATTTTATTTGTAAAGGACTACAATCCATTTAGCAAAAAAAAAAAATCAATGGACATAAAGGAATATTATTTTGTTGCCAAAGAAAAGACATTGACAAAAAATGAAATGTAAAGAATAAAGTCTGTTTTCGCCACATTAACAATTGCTCAACTAACGTCCATGACAATTCTGTTCCAATTACTTCAGTGTAAGTTTCCCAATAGAAAGTATACATTATACTTATTGCATTTTATTGTAAGGATTTTTTTTGTGTAATAAAGTTAATCTGTCTATTATTTATCAGACAAGTATAATTAATCTCTGTTTCCTAGGTGGCCTTTGGAATGGAGCTGAGCTCCATAGAGGACGATCAGACACCGTTTCCACAAGCCATATCACTGATCATGAGGGCTTTGGTAGAGATGAGGAATCCTTTTCTCAGGGTGTGAACTTCATCTTTTTTTTTTTCTTTTTACAATATTTTTTTTTGTTATAGGGAATCCCAAAATCATTTATTTAACAAACGATACACAATAGATAACATCACTTTAAAATAACATTTGTAGATGTTGTATTTCTGTAAGTTGTCCAAGAAAACATTCACATATGGTGACATGGTCTTAAATCATTTTACTTATATTCCTATATCTCCCTGACTAGTTCTCATGGGAAAAACAAGGCTTTATAAAAAATGTCCAGAAAAGTGTCAGGCTGCTCAGGAAAACGGGGAGAGAATGCATTGAAAGACGGGAAAAGGAGATTCAGGACGGAGCGGAGATCCCAGTGGATATACTCACACAGATCCTCAAAGGGGCAGGTACGTGTCCTTCAAGTTAGGGGTAACAGTTGATTCAATACAATCAAACGTAGACGGCCAATTGATAATCCAAGGTTTTTTTTACCATAATATTATTTTTTTTATACAAAAACAGATGATTGAAGGGTGTATTGCAATTGTGCAATTAAAGTCCAACAGCTGTACTACACGGTGCATGCACTGAATGTCTTTCTGCTCCATTGGTTCATAATTGTAATACTTGTTAAGCCATCACTTGATTTTGATGAGGGATCCCGTTACAGAGCATGCAAAGCCAAACTTTGAGATTAATATGTAGCAAGGGCTGTGTATTACTAAACTGAATAATACACATAAAATCATTGGAGTGTTCATACTTAAATAAATCCACCATATGCTTCACTAACCGGGCAGACACAGAGTGACTGACATGTTGATAGACCTTGGCGGGACCAATGATGTTACAGCAACTCAACTATTGCAGGCTCTGCTTTTTGAACCGTATCAGATACCATTAGGGCATTGTCCTAAAATGTGGGAGGAGCTTCACTAATGAAGTGGGAGAAAATACTTGTCAGGTTAACACTTTGGGGGATATTCAATTGTCGGCGGAAACGGCAAAAATCTCACGCTCCGCGCACTATTACCGTTGTTACGGTAATAACTGAGTCGCGAGCTGAAATCCAGCTAACTACTATCGTAATAACGGTAGTAGTTTTAATGCCGCGGAAACCCGCGACAATTGAATATGCTCCTTAAAGTTTATATCTAAAAAAATGTCAATATTGCGGTTTAGTGGCCCATTAAGAAATATGAATTAGGGCTGCCCTTTGATCCAAGAGGTCTGGATAAGTTGTTCTAACTTAATTCAACAAATTTTAGGTTCTGTACCCCAACTAGACTTGTGGACTGTAGTTCTTGGTCAGTAGGCTTTACCAAGTAAAATATGGTGAATATTTATGAATGAAACTTATAAACTCCAGGAAGACTTGTATAAATTTGTACTAATTTAGTCACCAGGGCTCTCGTCTCTCCGACAGAACGATTCTAGTGGTATGAAAAGATCCAGAACCCTTGCAAAACAATTCCACACATTGCCCCTGTTGCAGCCTTCTTTCCTTGGGACACGTCTCTCGCCCAGTTTTATTCTCCCACTGTCCCCTATTTTATTTAAAATTTTACCCGTAGGTCACTGTTTATTTTCTCTCTCTTCTGTTATCTTTTATTATTATGAATATAGTTTTGAGCAGTCAGGACAGATGAAATTGGGATGAATGTCTGTTTGGTAGAGAAAGCATCTCAGACAAGGGTATCTTTACTAAACAGCAGGTTTAAAAATGTGGAGATGTTGCCTATAGCAACCAATCAGATTCTAGCTGTCAGCCACACTCCTGCCTGCTCCCTGCGCTCGGCAAACGACCGTCGCCTCTCCTCCACTCTAATTACCTCTTCCCACTCCACAATCCAAGACTTCTCCCGAGCTGCCCCCCTACACTGGAATGACCTCCCCCGCTCCATCCGTCTCGCATCCAATCTATGCTCCTTCAAACGGGCACTCAAAACTCACCTGTTCCTGAAAGCCTTCCAACCATCCACTTAACCCCTCATCTACTCTGCAGTTCTCCCCCCTCTCCCCTGTCCCTTTTTCTCCCTCGCATCACTGCCTCCCTTTCATGCCTATTTTGTCCACCTCCTCTTAGGATGTAAGCTCGCATGAGCAGGGCCCCTCTCCCCTCCTGTCTCCATACCGACTCTTCTGCTCCGTATTTACTCCATATGTCTGCCCGGAGTTTCTGAAGCATTGGTACTTTGTGTTTATTGTTCTGTAATGTTTCACCCTGTATGGTCTACTGTTTGTACTATGTAAGGCGCTGCGGAAACCTTGTGGAGCCTAACAAATAAATGATAATAATAATAATAATAATAATAATAATTTTGTATAATGTACTAAATAAATGACAGCTAGAATCTGATTGGTTGCTACAGGCAACATCTCCACTCTTTCAAACCTGCAGTTTAGTAAATACACCCCATGATATCATTTTCTATAACTATTTAGGAAAGATTAAGTGATTTGGATGGTTAAATATGCAAACATAACTTGTATGTCTCACTTGTATATCGATATGATTTAAGAGATAAGCAATTCTTCGTACAGACACAAACAAAAATTGCTGACATAAAATTGTCTGCAAAATAAATGTTTTATTTATTGTATTTTCTCCTCTCTTTCCAGCTCTGGAGGAAGGTTGTGATATGGAGGATTTACTGGATAACTTTGTTACATTCTTCATTGCAGGTTTGTAATAACATTAAAAACAATTTTAAGAAATAAAGGGACTGGAAGTATATAAAATAAAATGCTTTAGGAGAACTTTATTTCTTTCATTGAGAATAGTTGGATTTTTTCATTTTCAGGAGTAGATACAAATAATCATTTTTAATAGGTGGTAGGACTGGGATAGTTTATAAATTAGGGTCTAGAATGATATGGTACAATTACAATTTTGAATGTCCTATGGATCCCAAAAAATGTCCTTAACAAAATAATATATACCTATTTCATCAAAATATATTCCCTATAGTTAAAAATGCATTGTTAATTGTAATACACAATATTATACTAGACTTTACGTTAATAAATGTATATACGTCTGTATAGAATATTAGTATAAATGGTGCTTGGTGATGCCATCATAATCTTTGTGGCTAAGGATCAAACATTCATCATAAACAATCACATATTATAAATGTACTGTAGAGGGGGGTACATCTGTGGACCTGTAATCCTCCACTACCATAAACAGTTACTATACTTTGGGAAATAAGCAGGTTTTAGGGTACCTCAGTCTTAGACCTGGTGTTACAGCAACACTCTGTGGGTGCCAGAGAGACCAAATAAATACAATCGCTAATTGGAGAAACATTAATTGTAGAACGTTTCTATAACAACAAGAATGGACCAGTGGGCAGTTACCATCCCACAGTCCTTCTCATCTTTCCTCTGACTCCATGAGGAGACACAGATTATTACTTTTTATGAATTTATATATGGGAATGGTAGGATGGCCCAGCTTAATACTGGTGGGGCAACTCCTCATGGATAACTCCTCAATGGTAATCTACAAGAGACCATGATAGGCTCACTTTCCCTAAATGATGCATAAAAACAAAGACTGAGAGGAACTCCCATTCGCCAGAAATATTCTCTATTCCGGTGGCTTTCTCTCCTTTATAGTAGTCCCTGGACCCTTTTTTATTCTGACAAGGATCTTGGACTCTGATCTTCCCTCAAAGGCCATAAATAATCATGATGATGGCAGAATGCCAAGGTGTCCACACTATATGTTGGCGAGGAGGCATTTATTACAGTTTTAATACACCTCTTCAGCTAGTACCACCTGAAGCAGTAACTATCCTTCACCTTGTCAGTAGGTAGTATACTTTCCACTATAGCACAAGGAAAGGTAGTGGTAACTTTTAACTTCTCAAGTGATCGCACAGATTTGAGTCTGACACTTTCCAATTATTGTGCTGTCATTGCTTCAAAATCCTCTCTCCACCCAACAAGAAGACAACACTGCCTCCGATCAGGATTAGGCTTGAACCTGAAACCAGAATAATGCCCACCTTACTTGCTGTAGGATAAGTCAGAACTGAGACCTCAGGCCAGTTGGGGGCCTAGTGGAAGGGCCCCTAGAGGCTCATATGTAACTTGACAGTGACTCATAGACACACCTAAGGTCTAAGTCTCTGATCCCCTCCTACCATTGCTGTAAAAAGTATTACACAACTATCACTGTCCATCATTATACCAGAAAATAAGAGAATTACAGAAAAATAGAAACTACAACATATACGTGTTTACATTTATATTTTAATTCCATTGAAACTGCAGGTGACATAAATACTATACGTGTCACCCAAGGACTATGATGAAACAATTACTTTGGTATCAAAGGTTATGAAAAATGGTAGATTGCTTGCTTAGCTCAAATATGTAGTTATATGTCCCTATAATGAATCGATTACCATATATTAATTCTTATATGGATTGGTCTCCTTTTCAGGACAAGAAACAACAGCCAACCAGTTATCATTTGCAGTAATGGAACTGGCACGTCACCCGGAGATACTAGAAAAGTGAGTCAAAGAATTACAGTAGGGTTCATGTAAGAGGTTAGAGGTACAGTTTAAAGGGGGCCAAGGGCCGTATTTATATTGTTGGGTTCAGGACAATAAGGGAACATTGGGACTGACTCCATATTATATGTCATACTTATCACGTAGTATTGTCACACCAAGATTTCCTGCTCCATCGTACATCTCTACAGGCTTAGAGAAAATAATATTTATAGAGTATGTATCTCCGTAATGGCGGGAATCATTGGTTGGGTACCATTCTCCTAATCAGGGGGTTAGGAAGATTTATGGAAAGCCCTCAAGAGTAATAATGATGATATAATACATATATAAACAGTTACACGTTTTTTCCACAATGAAGCTGGAAGCAAAATGACTGCCCAAAGCAAGGGGCAAACATCACAATCACTTCTGTTTAGGCCACCCAAAAATAATAATACTGAATCTCGTCTCCCAGGTCAAGTAAAGAGGCCAAAATCTATTCTTTGAGACTTGGAAGCACTGTCTAAATAACCCAAACTACCATGCAACAAATTAACTCTGTGGATCAATAAACTTTTTGACTGGTGACTGGTTTATTAAATATCAGAAACTATGTTAGAAACATGCTGAATTTATATGTCTCTATTGAATTGCTGCAAATATTTCTAGGGAAATTAAAAAAAGAGGCATGTAGTTCTAGATTCATATTTAAAAGTGCATAAGGAGGTGTCTATTTAAAATAATGAGCAAAAATCTGAATAATCCTTCAGAGCCCGGGCTGAAGTGGATGAAGTTATTGGCGCCAGAAGAGACATTGAGTACGAAGATCTTGGTAAACTGCAATATTTGTCTCAGGTACTTAACATTAGTTGAATGCTCGTAATGTACAGTACTAGCCCAGTTACCACCAACAAACTGTCTTTAATGTTCCTGATATATCCAAGTTATCTACAATTGTGATTAAATACTTTATTTAATATGTTACTATGGGTTATCTATGAAAGTTCAAAACTGTTGGTCCCCAAAATTTAGGGAATGAAAGGAGTTTGCATGTGGAAATGGTGGCATCTGAAAGGCTGGAAAATGCTGCATATTCTGATGAGATAAAACAAAGTTAAACACCCTGTTAATGGTAATAAAATAATGAAAATGCTTTTATATATATATTGTGGCAATAAGATGCCTATTTGCCATACCTCTCCTGCATAGGGACAGGTGAGGTCCTGGGAAGTTTGCAGGGCTTTGTTGCCGACAGGGTTAAATATTTGCATAGTCTCCTAGGCTGAACTCATGGTCTAATGAGGTAATTAGATTAAGGGGAGGAGCTTTGTGTATTTAAGCCTGTCCTTTTAGTTGTTAGATGTGACTGATGCTAGAAGAGCTGGCCGGTGTCTAGTAAGGGGACTAAATGTCTAGCTAGCATTATGGTCACCAGGAGGTGTACGGCAACTGACGTTGCTTACTGGTGTCATTTTAACGCTGTTTTTTATCATTTTCGAGCTGGTTAACTTTACCCGCAATTCAATTCCATTTTTAACGCTACGTTTTTTTTCATGAAACGGGCTCCAGTAGAAGGTCTATTGAAAGTATAGGGTGTGCGAGAGGCAGCCGCGTTAACAGCTATTCAATTGTTTTTTAACGCAGCGGGTAAAACAGGAAAATATGCTGTTTTATCTCGCACCTCTTTGGGGTGTGTTAAAAATAAAAAAAACTCTGAAAAGTATTTGAAATCATGGAAAAATATGGAAAAAAGTTAAACTTATTTTTATCACTAATGCCTAACTTGTGTAAGTTGATTTTCTTGTGAAAAAATAATGAAATAATACTAAAAAAAGTTTAAATCACTAATTATATTTATGTATGTTTTTGGTACAAATATGAATGTAGTAATGTGTTTTGACATGGTATAGATGATTGTATGGCAAAAAATAGTTCAATTAAAAAATATGCTAAAGAAAGTACTGTAATGTAGATATTATCATTGTGTAATGCAATCTAATGTATGGAAATGTATGCAAAACCTTATTTTTGTGTTACACATGACCGCGTTAAAACTCCCCTTCACTCCCCTAAAATCTCGCAAACACAATTTTTAACGTGCGGGGGCAGCACTCCCTCTTTATCAATTGAATTGCACCAGTTTCCCCGCTGCGCTAACTCAAAACGGCCGCTGTTGCCGTCAAAAAACCGCGGGTGATTTTTTTTTTTTGTTTTACCCATCAGGGGAAAAAAAACAAAAAAACTTGCTAACAATTGAATACCCCCCTAGAAGTATCTCCCAGAATGTCAAGCAGTGCGCCATACCCACAGAACCAGCCCAGATGTAAACATAGACGAATGAGCTTTAAAGATTTCAAAATGATGGGATTGTCCTTATTGTAAACCACTCCGCTCTCTTGACTGTAGCGAAAGTATCTGCAGATAGAAATCTTGCCAGAGCGTTCGACTATTTGAAGCGTCTTGCACGCGCAGGCTTTTATTTTTGCAAATATAACTTTTAGATTTTTTTTTTATTTTGGTATGAACTTTCACTTATTACTCTAATAATGGAAACATTAAATTTTGTTTTGCAGGATGTGAGATTTAAATGAGACGGGAAGGATGGAGGTGGCCATACATCCCTCCCCCACTACACACATAAAGATTCTTCTTTTACACATTATTAGATGTGGTGGGAATCAGGCCTATGCTTCCAGTGCGATGCCGTTTGTGCATTCCAATACCTACTTGGGAAAGCACATTTTGAGGCACAGTTCCACTAATGTATTATAAACATTCTAATGCACAAGTGACACATGTAATCATCACTCCTATAGCCACGTGGGCACAAATAGAAATGTATTGCACACCCACAAATTCTGCGGATCATAAATGAGGTTTAGCGTGTATCTTTTCTAGGTCTTGAAGGAGACTCTGCGATTATACTCCACAGCTCCAGGTACATCAAGGGCACTGGAACAAGAAACTATCATAGAGGGGGTGAAGATTCCCCCTAATGCAACACTGATGGTATGTTCCTAATATAAATCAGCCACTGACCCAACGTTTTAAAGTGTGCCTGTTGCCTGCACATAACAGGGTAAACTACTTTGTGAGATTAACAAATATGTACAAGACTGCGGCCTATCTGTTACCAAAGGGTATATTCTGAATGCCAATCTACTATATAAATGCCTAGTGGCGTGTGTGAAAAAAAAAAAACCCAAGCTGCAGCGCCACCTGCTGGGCAGAGTTATACACTGACCTATATATTTCTTGAAGGAGAAGTGACACTTTGGGAGTGGTTGGTGGTTGCCAGGGGTGAAAGTGGGGAGTTTTTAACACCTTAAGTAGCTTGATGAAGGATGTGGCGATGAAGATGAAGTGATGGAGAAAAATGATGAGGTGGTGACATGTGGACAAAACCACGTTAAAAAAGGGCGCTTGCGTCGGGAAGTAACGCTCTTCCCCTGAGGAGGCCTGGGCTAGGCCCAAATGCATGACAAGAACCTTTTTAACACCTTAAGTAGCTTGATTTGACTAGAATGCATGAGTATCATGCACGGGTTAACTTGTATATTAATATGTTCATAGCATTGTGGCTAGTTTACAAAACTGAGCCTGATCCGGTGGCTAATGTACATTGCTGACTGCAATCGGATGACTAATGTGCATTGCTGACCACTATATGGAAGGTGTATTGGTATCAGCTGCTCCATTGGAGTGGTGGAGGCTAGGGAAACAAGGGTGCCCGCCAGGTGATGGTCTTGTTCTGCACTGAACTCTATATGCAGAGTTCAGCTCAGGAATGGAAAACAGAGCTCTATCTGTCAATAATGGCACTGGCTGAAACATTTGTTTCTAGACAGAAGACGAGAGGCAGACCCTGTCCCCATTTGCTACTCTGCCTCTCTATGATGATATATTGTGTAGTACTGGGTAGGGCATTGTGAATGTCGCCAATCACACGGACGACATTGTCCACCCGTCAACACAATGCAAGCGTCAGCATTTAGCGTGCAGTCATGTTAACTGCCGCCATTTACACTGTCGGAATACTGACCGCCATCGGTAGTACTGAAATACATTTAGCTTTTAATCTGTTGATGATGTAAAATTTGTAAAAATCTTATTTTCATATAACTATGTTGACTAATCCCACGTCTTCAATGGTTCTCTCTGCAGTTTAACTCCTACATCATGGGGAGGATGGAGCAGTTTTATCCGGACCCCCTCGTCTTCAACCCAGACAGATTCCACCCAGATGCCCCAAAGTAATTATTTGCCTAGGATACCTATTATCCATGTGACTTTACCGATTTATTAAAATGTCAATTTGTAAAAGATCTCTTGATTGGTAATGGGGTTTGAACATCCCAGATATTGGCATGACACTAGTTACACTGATTTAGATAAAATTGTTCAAAATACTTGGCTTTTTGTGCCATGAAGTTGGATATATGGGTGTATAACTGGGTGTAATAATACATTTCTCTTTCACAGGCCATATTTTACGTACTTTCCATTCTCCTTGGGGCCACGTTCTTGTATTGGACAAGTCTTTGCACAGGTGCGTAGATCTCAATTTATTGCATACAAATGTGTGAATGGATAAAATATTGATAAATATACTGTAGAAAGACCCATGTAGCAGGGTAAGATGTATTTTATTATTATATATGTATGAATTAAACAGTTGTGGTATTAACAGGAGCTCCAAGGGAGAATGGTGGATGCACATTTAACTGGGCTTCCCTTATGGTGCAGGCGATTATGGTTGCGTAGACTAGAACTCCGGCCCCTTCTGACTGAGGTGGATTATAGGCTGGGAAAGTGATAGTGTGGACCTGTAGGTTCTCATTGGCCCATGTGTTCACGCCCCTTCTGCACAATGCGCACAGCACTGGCCTTTGTCAAAGCAATGCGCAATGAAGCGGAGGCAACTGGCACACGATTCCTCTCCATGTCCGTGGGCATTTATTTTATTGCAGACTTGGATGAGAGACTTCGTATAACAGGCTTTCAACTGAGATAAATAAAACTCCCACATATCCCAGATTCCCCAGGACAATCATTGATTTTTCTACTGGAAATCATTATTTTGCAATACATTTTTTTCAACTTTTTTCAAGTCCTGTATACTTGAATATACAGGACAAAGGAGAGTATGTGCCAAGAAGTGTTTTGCTTATTTGACAACTCAAATAAATTAGAGTATGGGGTGAAACCACGGGCCTGGAGTTACCTTGTGCCAAATATTTATACTGGTCCATTTAATTTTCTTTGCCCTCCATTACAATTGTCTTTATTAAATGAAACCTGTTATAGTTGGGTTTTTACCAAGCAGTATAAAGTCAAAAATCATAAGCCACATACCCAAATGTGAGCTTCTTTATTCAGGCATGGGTGCAGTATTCTAACAAGAATCTGAACTACTAATAATGCATTTACACACTCTTATATACCTTTCTTGTTACTGGGTAGATTTTAGTAGCACACCCTTTTCCCATACAGTGTATGACCTTGCAGTGCAGTATGTCATGTTTCCTCTAGTTCTCTTGTAACTTGGTACAATCAGATACAGGAATGTGCCTTCTTACCTCCCTCTTTGTTAGGCATTAGTTTAGGCAGATTATTCCTCTGCAGACTATTAATTTTTATTAGCTCTTAAAGCATAAGCATATGTACACATTTATTATTTGAATTCATCAAAGTTCCATTAAATTTATAACATAACTAATACCCTATATTAAACTAGATTACAGATCCCACTTTATTTATTTTTATACACCATCAGTTTATGAAACACAATCACTTCCACAAACCCAAAAAGTCATACAAACTCAAAACACCAGTTTGCTGGTAACTCAGTCTACAGAATTTAGGACACAACTGGACTACAATTAACCCAATTTATACTGGATCACAAGCATCGTCATACCAGAAACTCATTTTCAAAAGCAAGATACAGGTAGTGGGCAAAAAATGTAAATACCAATGTAAGGTCACTTTGTAGGGCATTGGGCCACCATAGGCATTTGTCATGCTCATCAAATCATTGGGTGCCCACAAGTGCCCTGTGGATGGGGCATTATCAACCTTGACGATACCCATTCTGTTAGGAATCATACATCATTGCTGGAAGATGATCACTCAGTACCATTAAGTAGCCATTATCTTTGGCTTTACCTTTTATGGGAATAACTGCATCCAGCCATGCTAGCACCCCGCTTCCCCCACAACATTATGGAAGTGCCAAAAGCTTTTTACTGTTGGAAGCAATCATTCAGGAATGTAGAAGTCTTTTGGTTGGAGCAACACATGCACTTGTCCGTTTGTCTGAAGGATGATTCATATCACTTTCCTCCACTACTCTGTACTCCATTGCCTGTGCTGTTTGCCCCACTGAATTTGCAAACGTGCAGTGCCAAGTATGATGAGCAGTTTGTATGCTCTCCTGCTCTATGGAGTTCTTGTTGGACTGTAGTATGTGCCTCTGCCCAAAGTTATAAGTACAAGTTGTTCCAGCTCACCTGATCATTTCAGAAAATTAGGGAAAAAGAACTTGAGTTTCAATGTTTTCAATGTTCTTGTTTATCATATGAAATTTACTGGATCCTTAGTTATAGCCATCAACTTGTCAAGTTTTCCCATGACCTGTTCCCTGCCATTAAGCAATTGTTTAAAATGTACATGCATACACTGACACATTAAATAGTTTATTAAACAAGTAAAGCATGACTTGGAGGTATAAACCAAACAAAAGCTAACAAGGGTTTATCTGTTTCCTCTCTGTACAGATGGAGGCAAAGGTGGTGATGGCCAAATTCCTGCAGAGATTTGAGTTTGAACTGGTGGAAGGACAGAGCTTCAAGATTTTGGACACAGGGTCCCTACGACCCATGGGCGGGGTGATCTGCAGATTGAGACCCCGAACAAACTCTGGAACATAAAAGAAATAGACTCTTTTGATATGTTAAGCATTATGGATTTGTCATTTTAATTCTCAACAATGATTAAAGGAGCAACCCACTGTTATATATGACCAGAGCCTGTGCATTTAAGCGCTACGCTTGCATGAAATAATCTCCAAACATTGTACGTGGCCAAATTAGTCCAGCATGCTATCTGTCCTATTCCTTTGCAGAAAGCTGACATGTTTTATAGTATTCAAGAGCGAATAGTTCCGCTATTTGTTGACCGTGCACAGAATCTAATGTTCCAAATATCTGCAGGATTCTGATTAAGATAGCAGAATAGATAGGTTGATAGATTAAATAGAGTAAGACCAGTGATGTTAATGTTCTCCTAAAGGGAAAATTAAATAATCACATTTACTGTAGAACTGCAATGGTGAAACTTCATCACTAATGAGAGGACTTCTATAAAAAAGGAAGAATGCCGAAAATTATGTCCAAAATAACTGGAGGTAATTTTATTAAATATGGAGATAATTTGCTTAAATTTTAAGGATACTTAACATCAATTTTCTGCTTTCTCCCTTTTATAGTGTTCTCCCTTATTTTAATCCTAGCCAGGATAACTCACCAAGTATTTAGAGGTATGAGCTCGTGGAAGATTCTACTGCATTACTTTCCACAGTGACATCCCTCCAGTCCTCTGCTTAGATGCGCACGTCTCTCTGTCTAATATGTTTTGTCACTGGAACATGAGATGTGTAGTCTGGTTTGTGCTTCTTGACACCAGCAAGTGCCAGACTTAGCTGTATGAACTGTGCCTAATCAACAGGTGTCTTGGACTTCTTCCTGACCTTCTCTGTTCCCACTGCTTGTTTAATGACCATCAATTCCCAACTTGCCCTGTCTCTCACCAACCCAGATGGTAGCGGGGAGAGGGATCTGCAGAGGGATCACTTATAGAACAGTAGAAATTAGGTTAAACTGTTGCGTGACAGCCCCAGATGTATAGTGAGATCCCAATGGTTGGTGTTAGTTTGGAATAAACTCTATTTTGGGGAGAGACCCAGAAAGAGTTGATGTTGAGGTGTAGTTGATCATTACAGCATCTATCTTCATTCTTGATGCAGGTGGAGGGTGGCACAAGACTCATTGAGCAAAATGGTCTCTAATGGAGCAAAGTTGGAGATCCCTCTTTCAATGTGCAATTGGACTCTGGGGTTTTTACCTGGCCATATGAATGTCACGGTCATTTTTTTGTAAACTATTGAATATCCTAGCTCAGATTTTCACTGGGAGGGTCTGAAACAAATATAGAAGTCTTGATAAGACATTCATTTTAATCACTGTCACCCAGCCAATCCAGAAAATTAACTAGATTAAGTTTCAAAAACTGTAAGAAGGGTTGATAGTTTGCCATGTAAACTTGTTCATAACTTCCAGTCAGGTGGACAGTGGGATATATGCTTCTGATGAAACGGCAGGCGCCGTGAAACGCGTCAAGCAGTTCTGTTTTGTATTTGTGCTTTGGAAAATACATGCTTTATACGTTTGGCACAGAACAACCCCGGGGTTTTATGATTGATAGCGCTTGGAGAAAGACTCAGCATATTTGTCCGTGAGTACGAGGACGGGGATCATCAGCTGTACGCTGAATACAAGGGCTGGCAATACATTGTATCCAGCATATATCACAAGACATCTCTTCCTACGGATAAACATTGTGGCAAGGTACTGTGTTCACTACATGTGAAATATATGGGATACATATTGACATTTTTTAAGCTGCACGACAGACGGAATGTGCCATGCAGTGGATATGATCTGAATCCATGTGGATCGACCCGTTAATATAGCTATCAAATGCAAGTATAGTGGTGCGTGTACATATTTAAGAACAGTGGATCACGCCTATATACATTACCAGAAGACAACTGCTTGCAGGAAACCAATATTTCTTTTTGGCTGTTTATACGGGTAGAATCTCAGGATATACCTTAATTGGTTATATTTCAGCTGATTCAATATACAAGGGTCTCGTCCCTACTGTAAAGCGGCTGTTATTTCAACATCTCTGTGACTCAATGTACCTATAGAAACACATTATCTCGTTTATGCAATATGTCAAGTATTTTGAGGTGATATATATGAGTCAAGACTATCTCTAACTACCAGCGCCTCAATCTAATACCCTGAATAAGGTGTATTTGTTGTTTTATATGTATTGAATGTTTTTATGCCCTGTGGGGGTGTTTATGGCCATAATCACTGTGTATATAATTGTGCATAATATTTTTATTAAATTACAATAGTGTGTTTTACCTAGCGCTTTATTATCTTTTATTTTTGTATATCTACCTTATGGGTCTGGAGCCCATTTAAAGCTGCTGGTAATCACCTTATAGGTTGCATTAGCGCCCGGTTGTGTTTGTTTGGATATTTTAGGGGTTGCCAGTGACATTTAGGATTTGCTTTCGGAGGGGGGACAGGTCCAAAACTCCAGTGTTGTTGAGACTTCACTGCAGGAGTACAATTTTTTTTGGAGTACATTAGGGAGGAGGATAATGGGCTCATACAACGTAATAAGGACATTACCTACATAGAGTGCAAGTTTCTGAAAATTTTCAAATTTGGACTAAATCTAACAGAAAATGTTTCCTTATCATAGCGAGTATCAAGGGGGGAAAAAGGGACACTCTTGGTAAGTGCCCTTACAGATTAAAAAAAGTAGAGCAGAAGAAACATTTGACCAGCATTAAGGCAGAAGGGTTATTATGATACAAAACTGCAACTTCTATGAGAAAATGATCTTTCAGGCCCATGGAAGACTGATTTCTCTGCATAAAAGGCCAAGCTCCTCTAGGACTACCACCAGGGCAGAGAGGGTCTGCAAATTTGTAATACAGGATAAATCCCACCAGATCCAGGTAAACCAAAGCAGGAGTGGAGATTCCAAGGTCTGTTGTGAGGTTGGCCTCAGTGTCGGCTTTTTCTTAAAGAAGAAGGCAGGATGCAGGGTGGTTTGGCAGCCATCAACAGCAGACGCACTGTCACAGTGTTCTTGCTGTAAAAACTAAAATCATTGTTGTAATTCAAGCATTACCAGCCCCACAGTGACTTGTTGCACGTTATTCTCCCCTAGAGTATGTGGGGCACAAACAGACTTGTGTATTGTTAGAGAAAAAAAGCCCATTTTGATGTATTTGTTCCCGGGGCCTACCTGGGAACTGCGGGACTCCGACGTGACCAGCAAATCCCAAACTGGCATCCACCATCACCACCATCACCGGGCAGGTGAGAAAAACATCCTTGTGACATGCAGTGGAAAGGCACAGAAGTCCGATCTTAAACTGTCACAACATCTCACCATTACTGATGACTCTGATAGCCACAAAATGCCTCCCCCCCAGGGCATACTTCACCACCAGGGACGTGGCTGGTAACCAGCGTGGGACAACTTCTTCCCTATACGCTCTCCGCCTGCGCTACCCAGCCACAACATACCATCACACCGGCAGCACCTACTAACAACTAAGCCTGAATAGGAATGAGCTTAGCTACCTGGGTGACTTCCACTTTCAGAAATGCAATCCCCATGGAACCCACCTGGGAGAAGTGGGGCCCAGTACACCAAGCACGGTCAGCTTACTGCAGCCCCAGCCTTTATCTTCCCTACAGTTGCAGACTTCACCATAACTAACAATCAGCCCCAGAATAGGACTCACTTTGTCTAAGCAGTGGCACTGCAGTCAGCTCTGTAGGAAGGGAACAGCACAGCAGGAGACTAGGTAACTAATTGTTATGCTTTCCACCTGTTTCCACTACAGCACTCGAACACACTACTACATCCACTCATATGTTATAAAAACAGCAGAGCTGATACCATTTTTCTAACTTTTAGAAACAGCTATAGTGAACTTATTTTACATCTTCAGAAGATGCATACATAACAATAACAAAGTGCTGCCACCTAGTGGCAATGTTTTATATTACAACCTGAAATAATTTGATTTTACATTGAACTGCAAAGGGGGCTGCCAAACCTTTAACAACAATTTCTTACCCACCAGCACAGTTATCTAGTACTAATATCTATCTATCTATCTATCTATTGTGGCAAGAGCCCGCTACTGCAGAAGCACACGCAAACAACAACTTCCTTTTTATGGTGCTTTATTGTCAGGATGGTAAATGTTTGACACCGTATACTTGTACAGCAATCATGGAGACCCTAAACACTAGCTATACATAGTCCAGCTCTCTATCAGGACCAGCCAGCTCACCCAGCATTGGTCTCCCTGAACAAATGAAACAAACAAGCTTTTATACAAGATGCTCCTCCCCCAGCCTTAGCTTGATGGACAGATGACACACCCACCTTCTCTTTAAAAGAAAACACCCATCACTGCCTCTGTTTGCACAACCAGACACACCCTGTCTGTTTGCTGAGAGGAAGGATTTCAGATCATGTAAGTTTAACCAAATTTAAACTATTGCTTTTCATACATAAGTCTTCAATCTAGGTGCATTACTGCACAAATGTTTTACTCTACTTCCCTGCTTTCTCTGTATATTGCCAGCTAAATGCCTCCTTTTGTTACAATATATATATATATATATATATATATATATATATATATATATATATATATAACATGTATCTAAAGGAAGCAATGAGACAATTGAATGATGAAGGCTGTTATATACAAAGCAATCTTTAATCCCACAAATAATTTTCAATCTCTGTACCAGAAATTTAATGATGAACCTTTTAACACTGGCATCATATTAAAAACCGAGCGGGACTTTCTGTGGGTAAAGAACCCTAAAACCTTCAGTTTATATTTACTGCCCAGAATTCATAAGAGCAGTAAAAATCCACCTGGCAGACCAATCCTATCTGGTATGAAAGCAAGCATATTCATTGATAAATGCTTCAGAAATTATGTTACTGCACTTCCCTTTTACACTAGAGATACAGCAGATGCCTTACAGAAATTGGTAACAAGCTATGTAGAATTTCTCTACATGAGCATTGAAATAGGAATTGAAGCCACAACATATTTTCTTTGTGCTAGGAATCATAGAGACTTGAATTATTTTATCACTGAACTCTTGACTTTCATCTTAAAGATTCTTTCATTATTTTATGACCAATTCTACCTCCAGATTAGAGGGACGGTGATGGGGACTACTTGTGCCCCCCACATATGCCAACCTGGGGTGGTAGGAAAACTAATGGGTTTTTATTGATACCAATGGAAGGTTCACCAAATATATACCACTTTGGATGTTGATCTTAAGGAAGCACTGGGCAACAGTATTCAGATGAGCAGCCGGAGATCCAAAAATTCAAAAGACATTTTAGTTCACAGTCACCTGACAACTAAATTGAGGAATTCATATATGAAAAAAAGCTCATTCCAATGTGGAGGGTGTAAATGTTGTAGGTATATGATTACCAAAACAGAATTCTGTGACAATACAGATCAAAGAAAGAAATAGTGGATTACATTCCATTTAATACCACAAGAACTATATACTGTCTTACATGCCCTTGTCAGAAAGGATATGTGGGAATGACCACCAGACCCTTATGAAAAGAATTCTAAAGTAGTTGGGTAGCATTAGAAATGCCAGAACCGATCGGGATAGACAAAGAACATTGACCTCAGTGGTGAAACATTTTTCAATAGGACATGGGAGAAACCCCCGAGGGATTAAGAGCTTTCGGAGATCTGACTCAAGAAATGTTGGGGAGAGAAAGTTCTTACTAGGGGTTCAGTCATATTAGCTCCTAAGCGCTCCCGGCACAAAAGAGCTCTTACATTTTTCCTTGACTACAGGCCCCAGCAGGCCTTGAATGCCAGGGCATGCTTTTACTTGTGGTTCTCCAAGTGCAACATGACCTAGCAGCCATGGATATGCAGGTGCCTGGTGTGCACCAGGGACAAAATGGATTTATACAATTAAACAAATAATATTACCCCACACCCACCACCCCAGGGTGTGGGAAGAGAACTAGTGCTTTCAGCTCAGGCCTGGTTAAACCTAGGGGGGGCTGCATTATTTTTTCGCTGCCCCAATCTCCCTAAGGAATCCAGCTCTGTGCTGACCCCACGCTGCAGATTTCTCTGCCACACTTTTTGTCGTCCCCCCCCCGATTTCGCTAGAACCAGCCTAGACTGGCAGCACTAGGATGGTTAAGCTGTTTGGGGTGGGGGAGGGGGGCATTTTTATTCTTAGATTTGGTGCCTTTTTTTTTTGTTCAAGTATTGCTGGGGTATTTTGTGTCATCTGTTTATCTATGTCGACATTTTGAATGATCACAACCCTGTAGACATTACGATAGTGTGTACACATATTACATGTGGACATTGTAACTGACATTATGACTGTCAACATTATGAATGTAGGCATTTCATACCCATCCTGTAGAAAATTAAGGGGGAATTCAATAAACGTGGAGGTGAGTGGATGTAAACTGTCCTTATAATTAACCCCATATTTTATAAGTGTCTCCAGTTATTTTGAACATAATTTACCTCCACTTTCGACATTCGTCCTTATTATAGAAGTCCATCGATCTGTAATATCAATTCTGCTATCTTCAGCAGCCTCCGCCAATCTTTGGAACCTTAGTACATCAGAGTACAGTCACTCCTCTCATTCCTCGTGCCAGAGTGGAACTACTCTCTTGTATAACATTAAAGGTCAGCTTTCAGAAACAGGACAGATAGCATGATGGACTCTTAAGTACACAGGCTCTGATATAACAGTGGGTTGCACCTTTAATCGTTGTAAAAAAAATACAAATCCATGATGTTAAACATAGTAATAGTATAAAAGTCTATTTCTTTGATTTTGTTCGGGGTCTCAGTCTACAGATCACCCCACCCATGGGTCTTAGGGTCCCTGAGTCCACAATCTTGAAGCTCTGTCCTTCCACCAGCTCAAACTCAAATCTCTGCAGGAATTTGGCCATCACCACCTTTGCCTCCATCTGTACGGAGAGGAAACAGATAAACCCTTGTTATGTTTTGTTTGGTGTAGACTACCTGTAATTCTTTACTTGTTTTACACACTACTGAAAGCGTCCGAGTATAAATGTACATTTTAAACAATTGTTGATGCCAAGGAACAGGTCGCAGGAAAACCTGAGTTGATGGTTATAATTAAGACTCCTGTAATTTTTATGTGAAATTCCAGAACACCCAGGTGACCTGAAAGTGACACTCATGTTTCCCCAAACAATTTTCTGATATTAATAAGCAACAACTCTAACTGGCTGTGCATGTCCATATAGTATTGGTTTATTTGCGGTGTTGATGATGATAATTATTGGGATTGCACTTGTTATAACGAGCTGATCTCTTCTGAATGGCAACAGCGAGCAGCACTGTGTACACTTGTGACATGGTTAACTGATTATTTTTACTTTCAGCCTTCATTACACATATCAAAGTAACTTTCACTACCGTGAATTGGCTACAAGACGTTTTACCGAATGACCAATGAATCAATCATACTATTATATTTAATGGATAGGGTTAATGGCTTTAAGTTCACACAATACAATGAAATTGAGGTATTACGTGATCTGCGGCTGCACAGCCCCAGACGCAGCAAGCTGCGATGCACTGTGTGTTCTATCATATCCTTTTACAACATAGATATTTTAGTAACATACATCTTACCCTGCTACATGGGTACATTGATACAGTATACTTGTCAATATTTTATCCAATTCACACATTTTTATGCAATAAACTAAGATCTACGCACCTGTGCAAAGACTTGACCAATACAAGAACGTGGCCCCAAGGAGAATGGGAAATATGTGAAATATGGCCTGTGAAACAGAAATGTATTATTACACCCAGTTATAACACCCATATATCCAACTTCATGGCACAAATAAACAAGTATTTTCAACAATTTTATCTAAATCAGTGAAACCAGTGTTATGCCGATATCTGGGGTGTTCAAACCCCATTACCAATCAAGAGATCTTTAGCAATTGATATTTTAATAAATTAGTCACATGGATAATAGGTATCCTAGGCAAAAAATTACTTTGGGGCATCTGGGTGGAATCTGTCTGGGTTGAAGACGAGGGGGTCTGGATAAAACTGCTCCATCCTCCCCATGATGTACGAGTTAAACTGCAGAGAGAACCATTGAAGACGTGAGATTAGTTAACATAGTTATATGAGAATTTTACAAAAATTTTTACTTTTAGTAATACACCTCTTTCCCAAAATATCAGCAGTAGCATTTGTGACTGCGCCCACATGGTGAGGGGTCCCGCTGGAGAGGAAGCGGTCAGCACATAAGTCATCTGATTGCTGTCAGCAATGTACATTAGTCACAAGATCAGTCTCAGTTTTGTACACTAGCCACAACATTGGGAACATCTTTGTATATTCCCAATCAGAATGTACCCTTGGTGAACAGATAGGCTGCAGTTTTGTACATAATTGTCCATCTCACACAATGGATACCTCCGTCATGTGCAGGCAACAGACACACTTTAAAACATTGTTAGGGTCAGTGGCTGATCTCGTTTTGGAACATACCACCATTGTTACATTAGGGGAAATCTTCACTCCCTCTATGACAATTTCTTTTTCCAGTGCCCGTGTTGTACCCGGAGCTGTGGGGTATAATCGCAGAGTCTCCTTCAAGACCTAGAACAAAAGATACACACTCAACTTCATTTACGATCCACACAGTATGTGGGTGTGCAATAATATCATCATCATCATCACCATTTATTTAATTATTATTACACTAATTCTACAGCGCTGTACAGAGAACTCATTCACATCAGTCCCTGCCCCATTGGAGCTTACAGTATAAATTCCCTAAGATACAAAGAGAGACAGACAGAGAGAGACTAGGGTAAATTTTGATAGCAGCCAGTCAACCTACCAGTATGTTTTTGGAGTGTGGGAGGAAACCGGAGCACCCAGAGGAAACCCACGCAAACACGGGGAGATCATACAAACTCCACACAGATAAGGACATGGTCGGAAATTGAACTTATGACCCCAGTGCTGTGAGGCAGAAGTGCTAACCACTGAGCCACCGTGCTGCCCCCATTATTGTTGTAAATGTGTGCAATCATCCAACGTGTACACAACAGAGTACACCCACAGTGCACGTTCATGCTGGGTTTTAGAACTTATCCCTGTAAAAAACATTCTGTACAATGTTTTGCAAGATGGGTGGCACAAGGTGGAAACAGTAAATATGTCCATTCTTCTACCACTTTAGAACATCCACTGCAATAATCTCAACATTTTCTGCAAATATGAAAGCTTGGGATCGCTTCATGAATGTCTTATATTAATAGTGGGGACATTGGGAATGTGTTTAATGCATGTGTCACTTGTGTGTTGGAGTGCTTTTTATTACATTGGGGGCACTGTAACCTAGAAATGCTCTTTCCCATGTAAAGTAGGGCTAGAATGCACATAAGACACCCTTTGGTAGCATAGACAACATGGGGTAAATGTATCAAGCTGAGAGTTTTCCTGGCGGGTTTGAAAAACCAATCAGATTCTAGCCATCATTTCTTTTAGTACATTCTACATAATGATAGCAAGAATCTGATTGGTTGCTATAGGTAACATCTCCACTTTTCAAACCCGCCGGAAAACTCTCAGCTTGATACATTTACCCCCATATCTAAGTAAAAAAGAACTCCTTGGGCCCGATTCATTAAGGAAAGGAAAGCAAAAAAAAGAGTAATTTTGAACCTTGGCAAAACCATGTTACAATGCAAGGGGTGCAAATGAGTTTATTATTTTGCACGTAAGGAAAATACTGGCTGTTTTTTCATGTAGTAACGCAAATACTTGATAGCTTTATTTTTACACAGACATTAAAAATTGATCTAGGACATGCCTTACCCCAACTATAAATCCTCCCCCTCCAATGCAACATGATTTTGCCAAGTTTCAAACTTACTAATTTTTCTTGCTTTACTTTCCTTAATGAATCCCTTATATGCGTGTGTGGGGGGGGGAGATTTATGGCCACCAGCAAACAATGGACCCCCCCTTCCCCTGTAAATGCACACTCTCAACCCTTAAGACTCTTTTAAATCTCCCATCCTGCAAAGCAAAAATTAATGTACAGTACATGTAAAATTAAGCACATAAGTGTGCCTGGCCAACATTTAGCTGTCAACGCCCCCAATCCACCCATTTCATACAAACAAATATTGTGGTACTGATATGATAAACACTAAAAATAATACCCAACTATGTGATAGTTGACTCTTGGTGCAATAATAGCTAAACAATTTAAACAAAGGATAAACTAACTGTATGAAGTTTTTATATTGCACCAATAGGTCTCACATTTCTTCCCACCATACAATATGATGACTTTCAGTGGGCAGTGAATTACTATAAAATAGGGAGAAAATTAAGACTTGATTATTTTCCATTAAATATGAGTGACCAGGATACCAGACCTCTTCCTGGTCCTAAGTTGAAGAAAACAAATACATTTGATCCTCAATCAAATAGTCCAAGTATTAAAATTTTCTTAGGATTAGTAGACCATAAAGTAAATACCAAAAATAGGTCTAAGCATTGTTTTGACAATCTGAGTAGAGAGCAAAGATTGGCTCTAAATGTTCTCATAAATAATAAACGGTTATATGATAAAGGTGGTGCAATTGTGATCCAAGATATTGCAGATTACAATTTAGAGATCACTAGACAACTTGCTGATGTAACAGTGTACAGTACAAAAAGCTAAACTATAACCACAGATGACAAAAAGGAAAAGTTGAGTAATAGAAAGGAGGGTAACCGCACTAAATGAAAAAATAGTAAAGTAGGTACTTAACCCCAATGTTTTTACTCCAGATTATTATTAATATATTATAATGTTCTAACTGGAGGGTGCTCCCTTATACTTATTTATTAGAATAAGAGCCAAGGAAAAGAGAGTATGTGTAGAGGCACTCCGGGGTATTTTTATTAAAATAACTTGTTTTTATTGATATGCATTAAAAGATATCAGTACAACTTGCGAAAGTATAAAAACAGTGCTGAGTGAAAAATAAAATGCAGATTTGAACTGCAAAATCGCTGTGTTCTCATGTCATAATACAAAATATAATTGACATAATATTGTTATTTGTATATTAATATTTTAATTATTGTGCTGATTACATAACACCTTATTGGCTCATTAGCTAATAATATTAGGATATATTAATGCCTAATAGCTCAATATCTCTGTGTAGAATGTCAGGCAGTAATAAAACTGAAACAATGTCAATTAGTATTGTATGTCTTATATTATTGACACACATCTATACCACTCCTATAGCTAATGAGTCCACATTAAGGTGTAGTATTGTCAGATAGTTAATTGTGATAATGATCCTATCTAAGATCCTCCAATATCACTGTATCACTGAAGTACAGATAGCGTGATTAGTTAGCATGTAGTACTGCCATCAAACAGCTGACCATTATCTCTTGAGGTCAGCATAATAAGGCTGTATCGATATAGTACAATTCCATTGGTAATGTTATCAGGTAGCTAACCGTAGATGTCTGTGAAAAGTATCTGAGTGACATCTGAGGATCAATGACTAACGTATCTGAGTGACATCTGAGGATCAATGACTAACGTGATACAACTGCTAAGCTGCCTATTCTGGCTAAGTCTGTTTGCAGTAAAACTATCTGGCTAAATAAAGATAGTCTTCTAATCAGCAGGGCATGAGAAACACAGCGAACGCCGACGCGCGTTTCGCATGTGTGCTTTTTCAAGGCAAAAGCCTTGAAAAAGCACACATGCGAAACGCGCGTCGGCGTTCGCTGTGTTTCTCATGCCCTGCTGATTAGAAGACTATCTTTATTTAGCCAGATAGTTTTACTGCAAACAGACTTAGCCAGAATAGGCAGCTTAGCAGTTGTATCACGTTAGTCATTGATCCTCAGATGTCACTCAGATACGTTAGTCATTGATCCTCAGATGTCACTCAGATACTTTTCACAGACATCTACGGTTAGCTACCTGATAACATTACCAATGGAATTGTACTATATCGATACAGCCTTATTATGCTGACCTCAAGAGATAATGGTCAGCTGTTTGATGGCAGTACTACATGCTAACTAATCACGCTATCTGTACTTCAGTGATACAGTGATATTGGAGGATCTTAGATAGGATCATTATCACAATTAACTATCTGACAATACTACACCTTAATGTGGACTCATTAGCTATAGGAGTGGTATAGATGTGTGTCAATAATATAAGACATACAATACTAATTGACATTGTTTCAGTTTTATTACTGCCTGACATTCTACACAGAGATATTGAGCTATTAGGCATTAATATATCCTAATATTATTAGCTAATGAGCCAATAAGGTGTTATGTAATCAGCACAATAATTAAAATATTAATATACAAATAACAATATTATGTCAATTATATTTTGTATTATGACATGAGAACACAGCGATTTTGCAGTTCAAATCTGCATTTTATTTTTCACTCAGCACTGTTTTTATACTTTCGCAAGTTGTACTGATATCTTTTAATGCATATCAATAAAAACAAGTTATTTTAATAAAAATACCCCGGAGTGCCTCTACAAAAAGGAAAAGTTGAAATCTTATAAATCAAGGGGTACAAAAAATACATCTAAAATTAATTTCACTCTATCAAAATCCTTAAACCTTCGGGGGGACTAGGAGGCACCCAGCCGTTCATTTCAAAGTGGAAGTTCCACACCAGCACTTATAAATTTCCACTTCGACCACTGATCTGGAATATATACTAGCAACTATGGAAGTGGAAGCTATTGTGGATCACCTCAAAGGATGATCTTCTGAAGATGTGAGTGCAGTTTTTTTGCTAGTATCTCTCTCTCTCTCTCTCTCTCTCTCTCTATATATATATATATATATATATCTCATTTAATATGTCTTCATTCTGGAAGTGACAATAACACTGTCTTTTCCTTTATTTTGTTTGTTTATTTGTTATCAGAATATGCAACATTTTCCAGTTTTGATCTGTACAAGATAACATTTAGTTACAAAGACATCAATATTACAAACATTACACGACTGTTAAGTACCTGAGACAAATATTGCAGTTTCCCAAGATCTTCGTACTCAATGTCTCTTCTGGCGCCAATAACTTCATCCACTTCAGCCCGGACTCTGAAGGATTATAACGATTTTTGCTCATTATTTTAAACAGACAACTCCTTATGCAATTTTCAAGCTAAATTTAGAGGTACTTGTGGAGGTTTTGCAAATAGAAACTAAGGGCCTGATTCATTAAGGATCTTAACTTGAAAAACTTCTTATTTCAGTCTCCTGGACAAAACCATGTTACAATGCAAGAGGTGCAAATTAGTATTCCGTTTTGCACATAAGTTAAATACTGTCTGTTTTTTCATGTAGCACACACATACAATTGTACAAACCTCCAAAATACTGGATATGCCCCTTTGGTGCAGGAATGCCAATCTTATTTGCTTAAATGCAAACCTGGAAAGAGATATTAAGGAGGTGGCGAAGATTGGACGTCAACCTATACTTTCAAATAGTCATCTTTTGCACAGACATGGCACAATTTATTCAGGAAAGCTCATTCATAGGCAACCTACAAATGTAATAAAAAAGTGTGCCCTATAATCTGGGGACTGTCCCGATGTTCCCTTTTTGTCCTGAATCCATAACAATATAAGTGAGGCTAAAATGGGCTTTGTTTTATCAGAAAACTGTAAACGCTATTAAAGGGTCCATATTATATATTCAGCCAATGTCCCTTCCAGACTTACTTTTACAATGATCTTAATGTTTTACCTGTTTATAGAACAGGTCATTGCCCCCCTTTAACCAGTACCTTTAACATGAACCCTATTACAATTCTTTGTCTCACTTTTCTAGTATCTCCGGGTGACGTGCCAGTTCCATTACTGCAAATGATAACTGGTTGGCTGTTGTTTCTTGTCCTGAAAAGGAGACCAATTCATATAAGAATTAATATATGGTAATTTGCCCATTATAGAGATATATAACTATTGGAGAACACAACTAATAATTTATATATTCCAGCTAAGCAAGACGTCTGCCTTTTTTCACAACCTTTGCAAGTCCTTGGGTGACACGTAAAGTATGTATGTCACCTTCCGTTTCAATGGAATTAAAATATAAACACAAACATATATATGTTTTATTTTCTATTTTTCTCTGATTCTCTTATTTTCTGGTATAATGATGGATAGTGATAGTTGTGTACTGCTTTCTACAGCACTGACAGGAGGAGATCAGAGACTTGGGGGTATATTTACTAAAGTACGGGTTTGGAAAAGTGGAGATCAGATTCTAGCTGTCATTTTGTAGAATGTACTAAATAAATGACAGCTAGAATCTGATTGGTTGCTATAGGCAACACCTCCACTTTTTCAAACCCGCAGTTTAGTAAATCTAGCCTTTAGGTGTGTCTATGACTCACTATCAAGTATGAGCCTCTGGGGGGGAAGAGTGAGGCCCTACCGCTAGGCTCTCAACTAGACCATGGTCCGAGGTCAGTTCTGATCCTCCAGCAAGTAAGGTGTGCATTGTACTGGTTTGAGGTTCAAGCCTAATCGTAATGGGAGGCAGTGTTGTCTTCTTGTTGGGTGGATAAAGGACCGTGAAGCAATGACAGCACAATAATTGAAAGGTGTCGGACTCGACTCTGTGCAATCAATTGAGAATTGACTAATTACCAGTAGCTTTTCTTGTGCTATAGCGGAATGTGTACTACCTACTGCCAAAGTGAAGGATAGTTAGTGTTTTGGGCAGTTCTAGTTGAAGAGGTGTACTAAAAATGTAATATATGCTGCCTCGCCAACATATAGTGTGGACATCTCGGCCGTTGTAATGATTATTCATAGCTCATCCTTTGAGGGTAGTGTCCAAGCTTATTATCAGAGTATACAGTAAATAGTTTCTCCTGAAGCTTTTATACAATACAATTCTCTTTATTTCTTGAAATTATTTTTACTGTTCGGTTTACAAACCTGCAATGAAGAAGGTAACAAAGTTGTCCAGTAAATCCTCCATATCACAACCTTCCTCCAGAGCTGAGAAGAGAGAATAAGATAATAAAGCATTTGTTTATTTTGCAAAAGATTAGTATTCAGCAGATGTGTAAAAATATGACCACAAATGCCTCAATTTCATTTTTTTGCATCCAACAATTGCATATTTGTTCAATCATAGTTGTATACAAGAGAGGCAGACAAGGTACGTTTGCATGTTTAACAAAATCACCTATTCTTTCCTCAATGGGCCTGATTCATTAAGAAACGTTAGGCAAAAGTAAGTAAGTAAGGCAAAACCATGTTACATTGGATGGGGAGGTAAATTTAAAATGTGATGGCAGATTTATATCTGGAGTAGGGCCTGATTCATTAAGGAAAGTTAAGCAAAAAATTGAGTAAGTAATCTCCTGGACAAAACTATGTTACAATGCAGGGGGTGCAAATTAGTTTCCTATTTTGCACATAAGTTAATTAATGTCTCTTTGCACACAAATATCAACTTTAAATTTCAGTGTACAAATAAGCTATTAAGTATTTGTGTGCTACATGAAAACAGAGACAGTATTTAACTTATGTGCAAAACAGAAAACTAATTTGCACCCCTTGCATTGTAAAATGGTTTTGTCCAGGAGACTACTTACTCAATTGTCCCATAGATTGTACGCTTGCGAGCAGGGTTCTCTTACCTCTCTGCCTGTATGTATTACCCAGTATTGTCTTATTAATGTTTGTTCCCCATTGGAAAGCGCTACGGAATTTGCTGGCGCTATATAAATAAATGTTGATGATGATATGCTACATAAAGTTACTGGCTGCCAGTGCACTACAGCAATTAACTCTGTTCTCTGTTTTTATGAGTTAAAAGAGTAGAAAGACATACAATGCATGTATTTTGTAGGAGAGCTGTTGGACTTTATTTACACAATTGCAATACACCCTTCAATGAGTTCCTTTTGAGTGAAAATTAATATTATTCTATGAACAATTCGATTTTCAATTAATTGCCCACCTACATTTGATTGTAGTTGATCAATTGTCGCCCATGTGATTTTTTGAACAATTCGATAAACAAGTACTGTATTTAGCCATCAGATTGAAAGCTGTGTGGACATGTTTAAGCTAGACTTATACAATCAGTAGTTCTCAATTGTCAAACATTCAGTGATTGAAACTCTACAATCTAAAGCTGAACTATGATAAAATGGATCTACAGGATGTCTTAACATATTGGCCCATATGTATTATTAAGATTTCACAAATCACGTGTTTGCGTGGGTTTCCTCCGGGTGCTCCGGTTTCCTCCCACACTCCAAAAACATACTGGTAGGTTAATTGGCTGCTATCAAAATTGACCCTAGTCTCTGTCTGTGTGTGTATGTTAGGGAATTTAGACTGTAAGCTCCAATGGGTCAGGGACCGATGTGAATGAGTTATCTGTACAGTGCTGCGGAATCAGTGGAGATATATAAATAAATGATGATGATGATGATGATTTAGAGGCCAGATTTTTTCTATAGATAAATGTTAGCAAAGAGTTACAATTCCTAACTGGAAGGAAGCATACCTGCCCCTTTTAGAATCTGTGTGAGTATATCCACTGGAATCTCCGCTCCGTCCTGAATCTCCTTTTGCCGTTTTGCAATGCACTCTCTCCCCGTTTTCCTGAGCAACATGATACTTTTCTGTACCTCTTTTATAAAGCCTTGTTTTTCCCACGAGAACTAGTCAGGGAGGTATAGGAATATATTAGGAATAAGAATGTTGTTTTATTTTAAAGCTGCATTACTACTTATGAAAATTATTTTTCTAGGTGGTCCCTCCACCTATCCAGAGCTGCTGCACGCTGCCATGTTCTCTGCTGCACGCTGCCAGTTTTACTCCTGCCCAGAGCACAATGGGTATTGACTGCTCCGTAATCTTCCTTCTCAGAGTCTAATCATGCATTTGCATACTCCAAGCTTTCTGATGCAGTTGAACTGAATCATCTTAAAAACTAGAGATCTGGCTACATCTGATTACTCCACATAGAATAGCAAACCCAAATGAGGTATTGTATATTTTGTTACGTATAATGAATACGACCATGCCACTATTCTGGATTACGTAGCTAGTAAAGATAATTGTGCAAACTGCTCAAGGTAGAATACAGTGTGCCTCATTTAGAATCGGACGCAATGTGCGTCTAAGACGTACATGAATGAGCAGGAGTGGGAGTGTGCCGCAGCTTGGTAGGGTATTACGAGTGGCATGTAACCCCAGTTGTGTCCCACTCGTAATAACCTACCAAGCTGCGACCAGTTCCTGCAGCTAGCTAACTACTTGCTCCACCTAATTCCTGCCGCACCTTTTCAGTCTTGTTTTGACGTGTGTTCCGCCTGCATCTTGATCCAACTAGGGTAGTTGTTGTGGGTAGACGCCCATAGTATCTGAATTATCCATGGTCACGTCTACATATCTCCGTGTTCCACCCTTCCCCTCGTACTGAGACGCAAGCTGTCGCAGTGTACACTTGCGTCTGAAAAGCAGACGGAACTGCAGGGAACTGTTGCTTACTGCGCATGCCCCATCAGTGGAAATGTGCAGGATGCGCCTAAAACGGACTTTGTGTCCAACTCTAAATGAGGCCCAGGGGTAAATGTATCAAGCTGAGAGTTTTCCAGCGGGTTTGAAAAACCAATCAGATTTTAGCTATCATTTATTTACAAAATGATAGTTAGAATCTGATTGGTTGCTATTGGCAACATCTCCACTTTTCAAACCCGCTGGAAAACTATCAGCTTGATACATTTACCCCCAGTGTCTTCACAGGGTTCAGACAGGAAAAAAACTCCCCAATATCACAGATGTATCCTAAATATCTGAAGTTCTGATAAGCTCCTGACACTTTTACATATATATCTGTGAATGTTTTAGATACAACTTTTTAGACAACGTGCAGAAATACAACATGTAGAAATGTTATATTAAAGTATCTATTGTGTATCATTCGTGAAAAAGATCAGTTTTGGATTCCACGTGGCAAAAAATGATGGGGAAAAAAAGATAACGTTCTCACCCTGATTAAAGGATTTCTCATCTCTACCAAAGCCCTCATAGCCTGTGATATGGCTTTGGGAAACGGTGTCTGATCGTCCTCCAGAGAATTCATCTCCATCCCAAACGCTACCTAGTAAAACATAGATTATACTTGTCTGATAATGATACAAACTTAGGTTACCTTTATTAAAGAAATATGTCCCACCAATATTAACAATAAAATGCATTATGGATAATGTATAATGATTACAACAATTCACAAAGATTGTAACAGTATATGAACAGTACAGTATCATCATCTATTTATTTATATAGTGTCACCAATTCCGCTGCGCTACAGAGAACTCATTCACATCAGTCCCTGCCCCATTGGGGCTTACAGTCTAAATTTCCTAACACACACACAGACCGAGAGAGAATAAGGGCAATTTGTTAGCAGCCAATTAACCTACTATTATGTTTTTGGAGTGTGGGAGGAAACCGGAGAACGGGAGGAAACCCATGCAAACACAGGGAGAACATACAAACTCCACACAGATAGGGCCATGGTGGGGAATCAAACTCATGACCCCAGTACTGTGGGTCAGAAGTGCTAACCACTAAGCCACCGTGCTGCCCACAGTAATATTACAAGTGGAGCATACTGCTGTGCTATATATCATATGAAAGCCCATAAAGAGAGGTTTAAAATGAGACATTGCTCAACTCTCTCAATCAGGTGAGCTACAAATGCAATTTAAAATAAAATGTTAAAAGGAAATTTTTTGATAAAAAAGTGCAACTTTAATGGCGTGTAACTTCAAAACCAGCACACATATCAGCCTAAGGTTTGGGGGTTTTCTTTACACCCATGACAGCATTTATTATACTAAATTTCATTACAATCTGAAACGGTCAGTTTGAAACCCTGTGTTGATTTGATGTGGAATGATCCGATATCGAAAAAACAAGCCAGAAGTCAGGGCAATCAGCATACAATCAGAGTCCAGAACAAGCCAAGGTCAGGGCAATCAGCATACAATCAGAGTCCAGAACAAGCCAAGGTCAGGAGCCACCAGACAATAAACAAGCAGGTCAGCAATCCACAGGGAATGAAAGCTATAACCGGCAGGGAAGCTAAGTCCTCCCTGCCTTATATACATAGGGAACCGATGAGAAGAGGGGCACACATGAGAAAATCAGCCTCAGAACGTTGTTAATAATTGAAATACCTGCACAGGAGCCCGGCTGCCCTTTCAAGCAGGGACACGGCGCTAAGAGAAAGAGCGTCCCGCCCATTGCCTGGGTGACGGCCGGGACATAGAGGAAGCAACGTCCTGGTCTTCATGGAAACGGCCGAGACGCATCCTGATAGAAAACAGTGAGTCGTAGCGGCTTGAGGCACCGCCGTGGCTCATAACAGAATCATTACAATCTGGTTGGATCTGTGCAATTACTTCTTACAGATCTGATAGATCGCAATGTATGTTAATAGTACTGTGCTAATGAAATGTACAGGTATAGCAAAGAAATGTCTCAACCCTTCCAATACCTGGTGTCTCTGCTTGCACCAAATACTGATCACTAAATCACTAATTAATTAAGAATTGAATCTAATTATGAAAATGACCTTTGATATTACATCCAGCGTGACTCTACTCAACATGTCGTGCATTCCAACGTGACGTTTCCCATCAGCCCTTTCCGTCAGCGTTTCCACCAACTTCTCCGCATTGTCATTAAAAGGCCCCATTAAGTCAATCAGGTAGCTGGAAAATAATACAGTCAGGGTAGTAGAAAAATATCCAGACTCCTATATGTCACAACACAGCGGACAAGATGTGGATATTCTGTATGTGATGGTCACTATATGTGGAGAAGAATAATTTTACTTACAATAATTTTTATGTTAGCACAGAACAATGAATATAGCGGCAGTATGGAAATTATAATGATTTAATGACTATATATATTGGTAAGTATAACTTGAATTAAGGGTTTCTATAAACTAAAAGAGCCAGTGGAGATTCTGCTTTATACCACAGATGTACTATAATGGTCTGGTTACTGGCAGTCATTCACATATAGGAATAAATTACATCATTAATCCTTAAAATGCCAGAACTTACGTTCTACTGAACGCTGGGTCCATAATCCTCCTCTGTTTGTGCCAATGATCATAATCTCGATCCGTTAACAGGCCTTTTCCCATGAACCTGAAGTATGATGTTAAATAGTCATGTATAATACATATATATATATATATATATATATATATATATATATATATATAATTTGCATTAATCCTGAGTTATTACTGCAATCTTACTGGTTAGTCCAGTGGTTCCCAAACTTTTGCAGTTCGCGGCACCCTTAGAGTCTCCATAATTTTTTCGAGGCACCCCTCCAAAATAATTACCAAGCAGTCCCGTTTTATAAGTAGTCAAAAAGACGTAATAAGTATTTAGGTCAGAACAGAAATACTTATTTAGTTGTATGCAAAAATAATACACATAAATCCAAGGGAAAAGAATTTATTTATGTATATTTTTTTTAATTACGGTATATTTCAATAAAAAATACTCAGGTCTGATTATTTACCAATGCTCTACTGCCTCATTTTCATGCTATGTGGGGAAAAAGTGAACAGTTGTACCCGGGTGGTTATTTGGGAAGGCAATTTTTTTTTTTTGCTCCTTGAAGACAAATTTAGAAGGTTCCTAAACATGATTACATCAGGTATAGAACAATGCATCACTGGGCTCAAAGCAAAGGTTTGGTTAGGGGGCGGCAGTGCCTTTCTTTCCTCCCAGGGCCCATAAAAAAGAGCAGGACACGCGCGGAGCGGCACATCCGCCGGATCAAAACAAGCCTCTCCTCTGCTCTATTGATAGCAGAGCCAAGAGCCCTGGGGGGAGTTGGGGGCCTCAGAGGGGAGCATAGCAACTGCACCCATTCACCCCCTGTAGTTTCACCCTTGGAATCCTGTAAAAGTAAAAAAAAAAATTTGCGTACATGCTGACTTCCCAACTTTATAGATGGTCAAATTAGGGCATTTAAGATATGGGCCTTGTAAGTTTATATAATAATATGGGCACTGCCGGCATAACCTTGGCACCTTGCTTATATATAGTCATCTTGTTTTAGGTTCTCTGTGACCGTTTTTAAGTGCACAGGGAGAATAACAAGGTTAATGTTTGTATATGAGACTAAAATGAATTATTACAATGATAATGTGCAGATGAATGGACGAGTAGCACATTAACAGGATATTGGAGAAGGGGGCCTAAAACAGCTACCCTGCCAGCCAGGGTCCCATGTGGTCTTAATTCGCCTCTGAGGGTAGGCATGGACCAGGAAGCGTGCTGGTTGGACTATCTAGGCATGGTGCAAATATAAGGTGTTTTGCAGGCTGCATTGATTACAAAATCAATTGGTTGGGGCCTCTGCCCCTCGCTGTGCCCCCTCTGTATCCCGGCCTGGAGAGAAAAAAAAAACTACATACCAATCCGGCGGCGCCCGGGACCCAGCATCCTCCTTCTTCCTCGCTTCTCACTGAATGCCAGGCGTGATGTCACGCCCGGCATTCAGTGAGAAGCGAGGAAGGAGGAGGATGCTGGGTCCCGGGCGCCGCCGGATTGGTAAGTAGTTTTTTTTCTTTTTCCTTCCTCTTCTTCTTCCTGTCCACGGCACCCCTGTGACAGCGCCACGGCACCCCTGTGACAGCGCCGCGGCGCACAGTTTGGGAACCTAGGGGTTAGTCTATTTCACTCTGGCCCTACTTCTTCAGATGGGCATTGTTTACTTCCTGTACAGTCCGGGCTGACCATCAGGGTCTTACTAGAGCAGTTACCACTACTCTGGAGGTGGTTCCTTCTCCAATTGCCTCTCCTCCTCACACACTTAGAATTGTCAAGAAACTCTGTGGTACCTACCTGACTCCGAATATATTGGAGAGACGATCATAAACCCAATCCTTGTTGTATTTTGGAGACATCAGAAATTCCTATAATCAAGTATTAATATATTACTGAGCATATATCTTCAAATAATTGTAGTAATACATGGATTAATCCTTGTTACATCTGTACTGATTTTGTGAGATAAGTGTTGTATAATTGCACTAAAAGTTTATTGTGATTGATTTGTCTAGATAATTTGCTTCAGTAGCATTTAGTGTAATGGTCTACTTAACTCGTTAGCAACCAGTTGTCTCTCAAAGTATTTATCCAGTGAAATCCATTTCACTGAAGCACAGTGCCTAGCTTTAAAGTGATATATATATATATATATATATATATATATATAAATATATATATGGAACAAAATGCAGGTTATCAAGGAAAGTTAAACAAAAGTAAGTAAGAAAAAACCATGTTGCATTGGAGGGGGAGGTACATTTAAAATGTGATGGCAGATTCAGATTTGGGGTAGAGCATGTCCTAGATCAACGTTAAATTTCACTGTACAAATAAGCTATCAAGTATTTGTTTGCTCCATGAAAAAGCAGCCAGTATTATCCTTAATAATAATCTAATTTGCACCCCTTGCATTTCAGAGGGCATCCTTGTGACCACCACTCAATACAGAGGGCATCCTTGTGACCGCCACTCAATACAGAGGGCATCCTTGTGACCACCACTCAATACAGAGAGCATCCTTGTGACCACAGCATAACACAAAGATTATGCCCCCTCCCAGCCATTTTACCTATAAATGAACAACTTCTATTAAACCATAAGTTTGTCAGAGGCTTTCAAAGCATTACACAATCAACAATTCCTTATATTCCAGTCAAAAGTGGTTTCATCACACGTATCACCAGGAAATTGTCTGTTTTTGTCACATGACAACTATTTTTGGCAGTAGGTTTCCTTCCCGTAGAGGTAAACACCCATACTACAGTATCAATGCAATAGATAAGTATGTTTTAAATATAAGTGCTGAAACTAAGGGACTTCACGACTATCATAATAAGATACAAGCTCTGTAATTATATATATATATATATATATATATATATATATATATATATATATATATATATATATATAACAAAATGCAGGCTAATAAATCTACCCTTTTGTTTTTTTTTTAGAAATGTACTCTGCTTCCCAGCAGTATCTAGTGCCTATTATAGTGCTCTGGGTTCTCATTTTCTATTTACTATTGCCTCTGCCACCATTCATACCATTATGTGGCCCAAATGCACAGTCTGAACTAAGGCTCCAATGATTTAGTTATATCCTTCTATCTCCTCTGCCCTCCCCACCCAATGCAACAGGGGACAACAGGATTAATAAAAGTCAGGCTTCACATTGATTCATAAGGCCAATAATGACCCACACAGACAGACCATAGAAAGAGGATCAGTATTCCTATATATTAATTTGAGGTTCCTACCTTTACTGTATCTGGGCTGACAACTAAAATTGTTACTTTGTGTAAAACATTCATCCGTACGACTGGACCGTATTTCAGAACCCTGAAAAAAAACCAAAAAACACTATTTAGGGGTAAAAGATAGAGACCATGGTGCTAATGCAAAATTGGTCGTAAAAATAAGTGTAAATTACTTTTTAAAAGAGCGCAAGCAAAAATAGCATTTTTCACTCATTTGCAGAGCAGCACACATCTCGAGATGCGTCCTCCTCCACATCGCCAGCATATGCGTCTGGTTTACGCCATCATCATCAGTGTGTATTTGCCCTGACCTGTAACAAGTGAAAATGATTCACCTCCTAACTGAGGTAAATGTGTGTTTCTGCAGGTCTATATTTGCGTAAAAATGGCTTTATGTTACTTGACCTACTTTAGAACTCCCCTTCCCTCCCCCGTCCCACCTCCACAGGAGCAGGATGGTGTAAGTGCCAGAATCGCACAGGAGGAGGAGGCCTGGGCTTTGGACTTATAAACCCTGAGGCCATTTTGACTTCTATTTTTAACACTTAATAAGAATATAATGGAACAGACTCCTCTCCTCTAGATTCGATTTTGGAACTACTCCCTTTATCAGACATATCAGATATAGACATACCTCGCAACAGTCCTGCCTAGGAACCATAGCGAGGTATGTCTATATCTGATATGTCTGGTAAAGGAGGTAGTTCCAGAGTCGGATCTAGAGGTACAGTCCCTATTGGAGTGCTCTGTCCCAATGTCCTGATAGGGACAGTATTGTTCCGTCTGGGCCAGAATATTTGAAGGTATGTCCCATTCATAATATTGGAAGGTATGCCCTGCTGCTCTGCCGATAGCAATGAAAAGGTCATTTGTGGAGAGGGGAGGGGGTTCTATTAAAGTTCTAGGAACACCCTCAGGTTAAGACCCGCCTGTGTTGTGAACATGATTACACGGCCGTGCCCCCTTTTTGGGCACTGTTCCGATTTGAACATCCAATTTTGGGAGGTACATAAAGAGGAGATACAAAGGACAGCTGCCATTCACAAGCACAAAGAAAAGTGAATCCTACATAGACAGACAAAACCTCAGCCAGTGAGCAGGTACAACCCACACAGAAACCTCTGCATTCTAATACTTCCCTATAGAGGAGGAGCTCTAAGTGCCTGTGTCTGACAGGTTTGCAAAGTAGGGTGCGCCAGGCTGTCTGGGGTTTTGCACGCCTCCTAAGGACACAGCACTAAACATGGCCACCGACCAGAGGACAGACCCCTTTTGGCCAGACTGTGCCTAGTGAGGGGCTGCTGTATACATTAGCCCACACCTGATCCGCCTTCCTAATACTGTTGTTAGGGGCTGACTGTATCTGTGGGCTCCCCTCTGTGGGCTTCCAATCATTAGAGGAGAGGTCACTTGCCTGAAGCCACACCTCCGGTGCACGGTGCGGCATTGTGGCAGCGGTGTGGAATCTCAGGGTCATCAGCACCTGTGGTGGTAGTGGCTGACACCTCCCCAGAGGCAGTCCTTCATAGAGAGCGGGAGCAGGAGGAGGCACACAAAGGGTCCATCCTTCAGCCCATCACTGGGATCCAACTCTAACGTAAAATCCTTTGCTGCCAGAGGAAGCCCTGATGAAGAGCTCCCTACTCCTCTGGGCACTCCCTGCAGGGAGGGGATATAGAAGGGGGAGGAGTTTAAGACTCACTGAAGAAAATTTAAAGTGCCAAACTCCTGTCTGGACCCTCTATAACCCACCGTCAGTATCGCTATGGGGGACTAAATTTGATTTTTATTAATCAGACATTGCAATAGAACATTTTTCAAACTCATATCTCAAGGACAGTTGGGCCCAGGATCAAAATTTGTCAGGAGGACCATAGCGCTTATGGGCAGTCCTGGCTATAATATACAGCAACCAGACTGCCCTGAACCTCTGATTGATATTTGACAAGTGTGCGGTGGTTTAAAAGCTGCAAGTTTGAAAGATTCAACCAAGATTCCAGCAGGTTTAACCTGTACACAGGCAGATCACAAATGCCATGTCGCTAGTTATTGGCTCACATGCAACAGATTTGTTTATTTTGTGCACCTAAAAAGTTAAAGAGTGGAGAGAAAATAATAAATAGTTAAGAGGAATTACGTACAATAAACATCTGGTTCAGGGTTAATAATTTCATGTGAATCATTCACTAAGTTCACACAGTCAAGTGCAGCTGCAAGATTTCTATGCACATCTAGTAAACATGCAGTTGCTGAAAACGTTAAAGAACCCCCAGTGCAAAGCACATTTAAATAGAGAAGCTCAAATCATTTGAAAACAGCTCTCAAACTAGTTCATTCATAGAATGTACACAAGTGTTCGAAAATCTCTTTTCAAAGCTTCGACCACAATTAGTGCTGGGTCAAACCTGTTTGAGATTAATTATAATCGCCTTTGTCATCGCATTTGATGTACGTTGTTGAATGTAATTTTTAATAAATTAATATGATTGTACCTTTAATCGTCAGTTCATTGTATTTTACTATGAAGATAAATTTGTCTTTAATAAGTAAGATTCCTATATTGAAAAATAATCCTTTCAGTCACTACCTACTTTGCATATTAATTAATATCATATATTACTTGTGAAACTAATCAATAATAAGTAATTAGATTTGTATATATATTTAGTATAAACACAGCCTTTTGTTGTATTCACAAGTTATGTGTAAACACCTAGGTGTGGAAAGTAATTTCTGATGAGAAAAAGGCCCTGATAAACATCCTGAGATAAACTAGACTATAATCTATGTTCAATAGCTTAAAAATCAAACTAATAAGTATAAGGTTTAGAGTCTTGGAAAAGGTCATATATCTGTTGTTAAATCCTTATTAATTTAAGACTAAATAAGACTTCATTAATTGTAATATTTGTATTTTTTATTTTACCTGTGATTTCTTGACCAAAAAAAGCCATTGAAAATACATTGAAAAAGTTATTCACTTATTGACAAAAAATCGTGAGCACTATTTCTTAACTGGTAGCTGTCAGATATCCAACAATCTGCAGGGTTTGCAGGAAACGATTTGTGGGGGAGCAAAAAGCTGCACTGGTAAATAGGAGTTGCGGAGTTCGGTTTTTTTTAGCAACAGTGCAGGAACAAGATTTCTTTTCTCAGAGTAAGATTATCGAAATAAGTTAAAGGAGTGTAGAGAGCACATATTTAGGGGTCTGCTTTGCTGTTCAGAGAGGTGCAAAGACATTTCCATTCCACAAAGCAACTTGATTTTTGCACCCGCTATGGAATTGTGGAGATTAGCAATAAAGTGCATTTCTAGGCACATTATATCTAGTTAACACAAAGCTACAAACACACAAAAACACCACATAAAGGCAGTTTGCATGTTCCCTGACTCTCATGCGTAATTTAATCCACAAATGAATGTAAACCAAGCAATATTGTAGGAGAAAAATACAACAAAATGAAAGGGATGGTTCTAAGGTGGTAGAAGGTTGGACTACTAGATTGTGTAAGTGTCTCCTGAGAGCGGACAGTGGGCGTGTACCCTAATGTGCGCTGGATGAGCCATCTAAGCGCATCGGTGCAAATACACGGCATTTTTTGTTGTGTGCGTGTTATATATTTAATCTACTGTTTTGAAAGAGAGATCTCTTTACTCACCAATCCAAAAACAGGTCGTAAACAAGTTCATTGCTCTTCATTACCTTCAGTATTGTAGGAGAATGTCCAAAAAAAAAGCTGAAATTGAAAAAAAAAGTTCTCTTCATATATGAAACATACAGGCGCACACCACTTACGTCTGTAACTCTGAGGGCGACGTAAGAACAGTTCACAGATTAAGTGCTTATTTCTCTCATATTAGAATTATTATCATTGCTACTATGTGTTTCATTACTTGTATCTGCTCATTTACATATATGTAATAGTGACACATAAACCGTTGTTACATTAGACAGTGTCTAGAGATAATTACATGGTCACTGATACTGTGATATATCACAGTTATTGTCACCTTCCCCAGCTGTGCTCACCCTACCAATGCTGACCGGCTATTACCTGTCTCTGGGGGGTGCAGGGATGTGGTCATACTTCATGTGGATGTAGTGGATGTATCCACAATACAGGAGGACACAGATCACAGCCAGAGCCAGGAGCAGCAGAAAGGCCCAGTAAATAAGACCCCACAGAGCCATGGTCACCGCAGGGACTGTATCACTTGCAGGAAGACTGTAGATGTCCGTGTGTTCAGGGTGACGCTTGTGTAATGTAAAGTGAATTCCTGAAGAGAGACTGAGAGCAGCATTGGGGCGGTCTCTCTGCAGTCAGTATACAGAGGTATTTGCTCAGCTTCTTCCTGACTGGGGCCCTGTCTGACAAGGGTTCAGTGAAGTGCACAGCACTAAACAACAGTGCGTGTCTGTACAGAATGCGGTCAATGTGTTGCAACCAGGATTGCTAAATGTCAGCAAATCCACTGGCAATAAAAATTAAGTGTCAATAACACAACCAATGTCATTGAAAGGCTCATACCCTCCTCATAATGCAATACACTTAAACTTAACATAAATGATTTGGGAATTTTGTTTAAACTCATTATTTATAATCCAATAGGCCTCGTTTCCTTTACATTCTGCTTCTATTTTCATTTGTGAGAAATGTTTGATATAGCAGCGTAATAATGTAGCAATAGAAACGCTAGAAGTCAGTAAATGTTTTTAACTTTGTCCATAAGAAAATGTAAACGTTGGCAATCCTGCACAGCCGGTATAAGTATAGAGGATGAAGATAGGAAGATGTGAATGACATGACGGTTGACAATCCAATAGTTCCAGGAGAATAGTTGAGGAATGGGGAGTGTCAGTGGACTTATTGCAGCAAAACACCACTTACCACAAGATAATCATGATGTCATCTTCTTTCCAGGCACTCAATAAAGACATATTACTCTTCAGTTAATGTTTAATCTGCAATAGAGTGGAGGACGCTCTCTATAACTCTAACTTTCCTCAGTCAGTTTCCTGACTTTAATCATTTATTGTGTGCTTATTTTGCATAATAAATCAATTTGTTTTCGTAATTTTCTTTTTAACGCTCCCTTTTTCTTTTTATTTAATATTTTTAATTG